>NC_064292.1:33994733-34047421 GCF_019186545.1 Solanum stenotomum
CCCCCCCCCCCCACAACCCCGTCAATTTTTTAAAAATTGTTTTTGAGAAAAACATTCTTGGGTCGAAAGTCTGGTTAGGTCCTGGGTGAAATCTCAGGGTCGGATTTTTGAATGGTTATCAGGGTCTTATCTTAGTTTCGGTGTCGGGGTCAGGTCCTAGATCATTTATTGAGGTATTTTTCCCAACATAAATTATTTTTCTAAAGAGTATTTTTAGTCTCAAGCCAAAAATAAAAAATATTTTTTGGAAAATATTTTTCATTCACCAACCAAACATTAAAAAATATTTTCTACTCACCAACCAAACATGAGAAAATAAGTTAGAAATCCACGTGTTTTCCAAGAAAACATATTTTAGGAAACCATTTTCCTTCATACCAAACACGCCCTAAATCATCACATTTTAGTAATCATGAAATTTTCTATTAGAGGGCTCATTATCCATATTTGAGAAGTAAAAACTCAAAAACTGTGGGGGAAAGCAAAGTTAAACAATAATGTTATGTACTATTTTTTTCACCAACATCAACATTTAATTTTGTCCGAATACATGTTGACACGCAGATTTTATGAATATTTTGGACCAAAATGCAAATGCTAGGTATATATATGCATAAACACACATTAAAAAAAAAACAAAAAATACGAGTTTAAGTTATATATATTATCCATAAAAATTTGTTTGGTGATAAATTTACGAAGATCTGATTATATAATTTTTTACTATATAGATATATATATAATGCTTTGATAGGGTACTTCTACAGTTTAATTTATGTCTTATTTTTTAGTTCTTATTAAAAGAATATTCTATATATGCTTAAGATTATAAATTTAGAAGACTCAGAGTTACACAAATCTTATGATATGTCTAAACCTAAAGGTTTTTTTTATTTTAATAATAACTACATGTCTAGTCAAATAGGCTCACGTAAAATGATAAAAGACTATTAATATTGAGTTAATAATAAAGTCTCAACTTGGAACTATATTTATGAACTACTTAAATGAAGGATTTGATATAATTTTTTTCTTTCTTATGCATGGTGGAGTACAAGGCTACACCACCGGAGAGCCGGGATATCAACAACCGCTTATGATCCAACTAACGATACGACTGGAGGTGGAGGTGAGGGCCGTATTTTTTTATCATCCGACTGTGAAGACTCAAGATCCCAGTTTGCCTTGCTGATCCAGAGCTTGCACCATTAATAATAATAAGAATAAGAACTATCTAGGAGTAGATTTCTCGTATGGTCACTTAAAGTAACTATTATCTCAAAATGTCATTTTTTTATTGAAGAAAATTGAAATCAGGAAGAAAGAAGACTATCTAAAATACATAATAAATTCGTGTGACGATTTGAGAAATCTGTCACACCCCAAGCCTACACCCTGGCCGTAACTGGCACTCAAAAATCATGGTTGGTTCCCAAGCGAACCCTTGACCTGACTCATTACTCAGCAGAAGACTTACTCAAGCAAAATGGAAACTCATGATGCAAAGATAACTTTAAAAACTTAATTTAAACGAAACTCCAATAATTGTCTGAAAATAATTTTACAAGTATTAGTTAAATGCCTCATGAACTAAAAACATAACAACCACAAGGAAATAATGATAGACTCCTCAACCTTTGAACTATCTATATATGAAGCTTCTACTATTACAAAAGGATTATTGGGACAAGACCCACGACATCCTAACAAACTTAAAGTAAAAATGGAACCCTCCGGAAGCAATGAGGCTCACCATAGCTAACTGGAATTGCAAGTGGTATCAACGAAGCTTCTATTGATGACCCTGAATATCAGTATCTGTATCTGCATCATAAAAGATGCAGGCCAAATGACGTCAGTACATGGAATGTATGAGCATGTAAGGGGAATTCTAAAGNAGGATTATTGGGACAAGACCCACGACATCCTAACAAACTTAAAGTAAAAATGGAACCCTCCGGAAGCAAGGAGGCTCACCATAACTATAACTGGAATTGCAAGTGGTATCAACGAAGCTTCTATTGATGACCCTGAATATCGGTATCTGTATCTGCATCATAAAAGATGCAGGCCAAATGGCGTCAGTACATGGAATGTATGAGCATGTAAGGGGAATTCTAAAGCGTAAACATAAGCTTGAACTGATGGAAAAGAAACATACTTACCTCTTGTCAACTCACTCAAATAGGGCTCAACTAACCAAGGTACTCAACTCAGTGAAACATGGTTCAACTCAACTCAGAGAAATAAGGCTCAACTCAATAATAAGATACTCAACTCAATGAAACATAGTTCAACTCAACTCAGAGAAATATGGTCAACTCAATAATAAGATACTCAACTCAGTGAAACATAATTCAACTCAACTCATAGATATAGGGCTCAACTCAATAATAAGATAATCAACTCAGTGAAACATAATTCAACTCAACTAAGAGAAATAGGGTTCAACTCAACAATAGGGTACTCAACTCAAGATACTTAAGGATAAAGCGACAACAAAATATGCAATATATGGAAAGCTGTAAAACAATAGATAACAACTCAATTTTATGTAAAAATACAATAATAACTCATATGTATGTAAAAATACAATAATAACTCTTATTTGGGAGATTTTCTAACCGACAACCATCAGTATGAGTTATGTGATGATACAACGTCTCTCCCATACTGCCAGAACTGTCATATACCTTGTCGGGGTATATAACTCCTCAACTAAGTGGATCCACTAGTCTATGCTTAAAAACAAATAATTATTCAACTAAAAAGTATGACCCTTTCTACCCACGTTGGCTACATGGTTTATGGGGTTGTATGTTGTTTGAACTCTCCCCTATATCGGTGCTCAATATTATTCCCAAAATATAACTTAGCTCATATGTTTTTAAAAAAATATTTCCTCATCCTCAACTTTGAGATTATTACTCAGAAGATTTCTCTTAAAAGAGATAGTACTCAAAACACCTCATGAACTCTTTGGAAAATCGGTGTTTCCTCTCATCTTAAATGTAAAAACATTTACTCTTGAGAATACTTAGTTCCCATATATCATTTTGAAAAAGTAAACTCAACTCTACTCATCCTCATACTCAAGTACTCATGTCTTAAAACAAATTGTAAATAATTGTAAAAGACTTCTCAAAATAGGGTTCATACCGAATTATGGACGTGAACGACTCAATTCAAGGTTTTCAATAACCAATATATATATAACTCAATACTCGGAACTCAATAACTCCTGAACTCAAGGATTCAATGGTACTACAAAGCCCAAGACTTCTTGACTCATAGTGTTGATGCGGAATTATATACATGAACAACTCGATTCAAGGGTAGCTCAAATCGATAGTTGATCTCAAGGGATTCACAATTTAACTCAAAGACTTTCTTGAACTCTACTCTTAACACTTTCTTGAATTTGAACTATGAATTCAAGAGTTATGATTCATGATATATAGGATCTCTTGACGATTAATGAATGTTTAATTAGTAGGGAGTAAGAAGAGAATGAAAGCTCGACTCAAATAAAGAAGTACAAAACAAGAAGAGAGAAGGAAAATGGCCCATTTATTGGGGGTCTGATTGGGCGAATTGCCAGCGTGCGGCACCAGGCCTCCATTTACAAGGGGTCTAATTGGGCGCACTGATGGTGCATTGCCCCAACTTTCATTTACTTGGGGTANAGTCCCGATTTCCCCCTTTGATTATGCTTATTGCTTATGGTCATTTTAATTGCTTCCGCAACCAAGGATGTGTAATGATACGCTATGAGGCTTGTTTGGGGTTCCTTCGGGTTCCCCATTCGCCGGTCACGTCTAGGCCCTAGGCTTGGGTCGTGACACCTCCATTTACAAGGGGTCTAATTAGGCGCACTGATGGTGCGTTGCCCCAACTTCCATTTACTGGGGGTCTGATTAGGCGCACTATTGGCGCGCTGTCCCAACCCCAATTTACTGCGGGTTTGATTGAGCGCACGGCTGATGCTCTTCCCCAGCCCCAACCCAGAAACTTTTGAATTTTTCTTTTTCGATTTTGGGTCCTAAATTCACCTAAAATTTATTTGGATTCTTCCCAAATTTCTTAGATTCGTAAACCTAACTCAAGTACATTAAAATCTACTCCAAATTACTCAAGAATTACATTCACTCGCAAGATCCTCACCTCAAAAACTCAACAAACTCCATTAACAAGGAATGAAGAACAAAACCTCAAGAAACTCCTGAAGAACTCAAACCATTCAACCTCAAGAATGAAATTACGGATAAAAATCACATGATTGGCGTGTGGGTGAACGAACCCAACACTATGAGAACTTACATACCTCTTAGGATAAAATCCTTGGCGAAATCCCTCGAAGAATCGCAAAAATCTTGAACGCTTTTTCTTTTCTCCTCTTTTCCTCTTCTTGAACTCCTCTCAAAACCTCAGTTTAGATATTACTAAAAATGAGTTACGCTAGTAAGGTAAGGAAAAGATCAAAATACCCCTCATTCATTCGGGTAACTATCCTTAACTGGAAAGGCTGAACTCAAACGGGCATATCTCCTCATCCGAACTCAAAATTTAGCAAACCCGGTGGCGTTGGAAAGAGGACTCAGAGATCTTTCATTTGATATCTTAAGGGTCTCCTAACTCTTCCTGTGCTGAAAGTTATAGTCATTTGAAGTTGACCCAAAACTTAAAAGAACTTAGGAATGACTTGAATGAATTCTCTTTAGTTCATTTTTGGAACTGAAGGTGCTACATCTAGTGACCTTAACACTTAAGAAAATTTAAATTTCTCGGTAAAATCTCACTCACTACGAAGAATGGTTTGAGTCTTAGCTCAAAAATTTTCCGGGTGTTACAAAATCGACTTACCATCCAGCTTAGCTAGACTTTTCAACCATAAAAAGACATGCTAGTAAAATAGAAACAAGACAAATAAATATAGATGGCATAATTGTCTTATATATACAAAACACACTCTGCATGTTGATGACTAAAACGTTGAAACATTATTTAATTACATAGTTTTTCTAGCAGCAGAAATTGTAGTATTAAAACAGATTCACTCTCCATGCATATTGATTCCCCATCTTTGATCTGGAAGTCCTTTATATTCACAAAAACCAAAAAGGAAAAATATTAAACTAATCTTTTACTGACAAGAAATATGGCTTTCAAATTAATTAGTTCCTAATAATTAGTGGATGTTGTCAAAGCGAATGGGATTAATGTCATACGTGAAAAGGAAGACTTATAGAATGACATAAGTAAATAGAGTTTTTGCATATACTCGTTAATAATAAACAAGATCTATCTATTCGATCAGAAAAGAATCAAGAGTAAAAAAAGGAATTTAAATTGATTCATAGATTTCTTGAAACAAACGTGGAGTACTACATAGAAAACATACTAAAAACCCCAAAAAGAAAAGAAAAAGGAAACTAGAGAATATTACCGGTCCATAACCATGAGAGAATCACTTGAGACCAAGGGCTCTCTCCTCAGCTGACACAATTTCCTTCTCAAGCTTTATTTTGCATGCAAATAATAATGTTAGTAGATATGAAATACATAGGTTTTAAGCATAATACATAAATATATAATGGAGAGAGGTGATTAGATAAGACATTGCACATTTTCACCTTATCGAGGACATGATCATAAATAGAAAAGCATGAAGGACGCAAATTATCGGTTAGTGGGCAGTAGAGTAGTCGAGTGTTTTTCCCCTTCCTTGTGATAGAGCGGGGTTTAGTGCATCTATCGATTTCCTTACCATTATTATTATTTTTACTCTAACATGATCTTATCCTTCTATTTTACTACTACTGTTGTTTTATTTACTTTAGCTATCAACACTCTTTTACCGTTTTCTTCATTACTTTCATCATTGTTTTTCACTCTTGCTCTTCTTTAAAATCTGTTCTTGAGCTGAGGGTCATCCATCGAAAACGGCATCCACGGTCTTGGACTCTTTGTACACTTCATTCTCTCTAGGTACCTCACATGTGGGATTATACTGAATAGGTTGTTGTTTTGTGCTTTCTCTAACAACATAGCTTAAACTTTTTGATTAAATGGTCACACACTTCAACAAGAGAAAACGTTAAGATGACTAATTGAAAGAACATAGACATAGAATTGTATCAAAATCAGAAATGTAATTACCAAATGACAAAAGGGAGTTCAAGTAAATGTATCGGCATGATATTATAGTACCTTCATGAGGCTTTTAAATTTGTTATGAAGTTCATGATATGCTTGATTCAGGTTTCTTGCTGCCTGCAAACACCTACACAAAATCCCAACATTACAAAACTAAGATCTTTGATCTGAAAAAGTCAATTTTGAGATAAAAAAGACACACATTAAACATTTTCAAAATCAAAAACATATCAAGATGTAGACAAATCAAATATCGAGTTGATGCAGAAAGAATCATACTCCTCCTTCGACTTTCTATCAACTGCTTCAATAAAAACATAGCATCCATTCTGAAGAGTACATGCTCCAATACTGTGGAAAATAAGTTGAACAAATTAATCTGCATTATGAAGAAGAATTCTTATCGCTACCTTAAGAAACAAAAACTCACCATGCCGAACTTCCTTTCAGCTTGAGACAATGCATATTTAAGAAATCAAAATCCACAACTGCTGATGATGAAGACTCACTAAAATTAATGAAAGTAACACAAGTCATCAACATACATGATCAAAATGAAACAAAATTGGCTCAAAACAACAATGAAAATACATACAGAGTCTTAATCAGGTTTTGTATAACAAAGCGAGCATCACGGAAAAAATTATAAACCAGCTTCCGGAAGAAGGAAGGAGCATGTTCCTTCTTCAACAAGTAAACGGATCGAAATTGGCTATTAACCATACCCTGCAAAAAGCACCCTAAGTGAGTGAAAACATCTTGAAGGATCATATGTTGCTCGAACTCTTCAAAAATGTCAACAAATGCATTTTTGAAGGATCAAACATGGATGCATCATTATTTTTAGAGAGTCCAATCAACATAATTTAAACGAGTAGAGAATTCGGGTAAATTATAGCAACATCATTGGTATACCTCATCCTCAAGTGATTGAATGAGTGCACTTATATGCATTTTATTGGTTTTGAGAACCTACACAAAAATAATTTTAATAATATATGAACTGTATAATTTTACACCAATAAATATCGATGCCATTGAACGTACCTCATTCTCTAAGGACTGACATAATTGGTTAAATGCCGATTCATCGACTTTCTCAAACTCATCGTCCATAACCTGCACAAAAAACGTAATGTGTATCACAAGAAGAATCGTGGCGGAGAGTTCTAGAAATAATTAGCATTGAGCTACATTTTTGAGTTTATAAGTTCGAAATCCTACACAATGCTACTCTTTCTATATCAAATTAAATGTCATCTTAGAAAAAATGATTCCATAATACAAAACTACAATAAAAAAAAATGCAATTGACGTACCTTATTCTCAAGATGCTGAAAGATCCAGCTTTCTTCCGATTTCTCGATGTCCACAAGCTACACACAAAACGTGAATGTGTATTACAAGAAGAATCATGAAAAAAAATCTAGAAACTTCGAGCTACAGTTTTGTATTTATGAAGAGTTCAAAATTTTAGAAAATAAGATTTTAATAAAATTATTTATATAAATGTATATTTAAATAGATCTAAAACTACTGAGTTCCATCGAAATAGTAATCGAAAATGTTGTTATTGATGTACCTCTTTGTCAAGAAAATTTTGATTGAGTGGTTTGTTATCCATTTTTGTGAAATCGAAACCCAAAAATCACAGAGAAAATAGAAGTTAAGTAGTGAATTACTGGGTTTTTTTCGTTCTCAATCGAACTTACACACTTAAATAGGAATGAGTACTTATTTTCAACTCATTAACTTGTTCCCATAATTATATTTCTTTTTTTAAATTTCATATCTCTCAACCCTATTTTCATAATTATTTTTCCTTTTTTGTCTTTACAAAAGTCAAATAATGTGGATCTAGACCCATTTTTACTTATCTGTATAGATTGATTTTATATATTATTTGAGAAGCAAAGAATAAAGTGATAATTTAACTATATTTGGCATTGACAAATTAATAGTAAGTAGTAGTTACTTTTCTTATTGGGAACCCATTCATTATATTGACAGATTTGAGATAAGATTAAAAAATAATAAGTAAGTTCTAATTACTTTGCTTAATTAGTATTTATATTAAATCAATAAATAAAAGTTTTCCAAGATAAAAAATTATTTTAGGAAGCTTCAATGAATTGACGATGTCATTAACGTACTGAAGAAACATTGCCCTCTATGCAAGAATCAAGTTCTTTTATGTTTATTGAAATAACCACAATAACACAGATTTATCGTGGAAACCTTCCTCCCTCAAGGAAGGGAAAACCCACATCACAGTTTTATTCCTTTGAGTTTTAATTCAAGATTACAACTTACTCAATAAATGAATTAACTCTAAAACGTCTACCCTTTATCGATTAACTATAATCGAAGACTATACTCTCCAACAAGTCAAACTCACTTCTTGTTACAATTCTTTCAACCTCTCTCTTAACGCTATCATCCAAGAAGTCAAACTTGCTTCTTGTTACAATTCTGACAAACTCTCTCTTAGAACAATTCCTAAACACTGATTCGACAATAAATCAATGCGACTCTCAAACTTAGAAAGAAATTTTAACTCTAGTACTTCTTTCCTTCGCTTTCTTGATCTCCTCGATGATTCGGCCTTCACTGGACTACTTCTCTCAATTTGTCATATGGCAAAGACAATTTTTTTCTTTCTTGGGCTTGATCCTTTTATAGAGTTTAATATGCCTTTAATGACTTCTACAAAGAAAGGAAATTGTTTCCCTAGAAAACTAATCCTTTTCCTTTTCGAATTTGTTTGTCGCTTTCCTTTTCTGCCTAGGACTCGTTTATATTTACTCCTTTCCTTCGTCGATTTGGATTGCTTCTTTGAAACACGTTTTTCCTATTCTGTATCTGAATTAGTGAACTCTTTCCGCCTTCTTATTTGAAGTTTGATATGTGTTATATGAACCTGGTTCATGTTGTCATTATCGAAAGTATTTTGAGAGATTTACCGATCCATCACGTACCTTGTACTCGTAAGGATGACATAATTTGCACATAAAGTATGATGTGTATCAGAAGAAGAATCATGGTGGAAAGTTCTATAGTTTCGATTATTTTTAATTTGTGGCTACAGTCTCGTGAAATTTTGCTATTCAGGTTTTTAATTGTATGAATTCTAGAAATTGTATAATTCGGTCTCTGATTGTATAAATTCAAAATTTGTATACAACGGTTTCTGATTGTATAAAATTTAGAATTTTATATTCTTACACTAGTTATTTATATAAAATTTATGAAAAGTTCATAATACATTACCCTGTTTGTATATTGGCAAGTGAAATATACAAACAAAATTCTTGAAAATTCCTAAATATATAAATACAGAATTTGTATATACTTACTTTGTTTGTATATTCACAAGTGAAATATACAAACCGCAACCTTCATAGCAAACAAACTATAGCTATGGAGCATAATTACGAAAACTATAGCTATATAGTATTATTATGTCTATTATCTTTGCTATTTCCAAAATTTTCTAAATAAAAGTCAACGCTACTATCTAATATTAGCACTGGCTTTTCAACAATTAAAAAAAGCATAATAAAGTTAAAACAAGATAAATAAATATCATAAACATACTACATCTATCTTATACAAAACATATTGCTATGCACCTATATGGTGACAAAAAATATTGAAACATTATTTTTCATAATTTTTCTAGTAGTAAAATTGTAGTGGAGTGTTGGGTTTCAGATCTTTTTTGTCTTTCTATGTGGATAAATAAAAGTTTTATTAGGACCAGCCCACTTTAGCCCATAAACCCAATATCATGTAACACATATAAGGGTTATTTAGGTCTTATTTTCAGAAAAACAAGAGAGAAAAATCAAGAGAAATCCGTTTCAGAGATTGAAAGAAAGAGAAAAATTCCGTTTTTGCTTCATGAAATTTTCTGCTCAGGCATTCCGCTTCAAACAGAGTTTGACGCTTCGTTAACCGTTGGATCGTGCTCATATTTGAACTGGGCGTTCTCAGAATAATTTTATTCGATTTCAACGGTGGAGATTAGATTTGGAGTTCTGTAGCTTCTGATTTTGGGATGTGAACAATAGCTCATTTTTGGGTGAAATTTCTCCTTTAACTCTCTAGTTTTGGTGCAATCTTGTTTCGTTGTTGCTCATTGTTTGGGACTTGTTTTGTGGCCAATTTTGGAGAACAATTATGTAACTCTTGGTGTTTATAGCGGAGCTGTTGGTCCTGTGGTTTTTTACTCGACACATCGAAGGGTTTTCCACGTAAATCTTTGGGTCTTATGTGATTGATTTATCCTTGTCTTGTCATTTTGTTTGGTTGATATACTTGCTTTCCATTCTTCGTATTGATTGATTGATTGATTTATTTTGTCTTCTCTTGATTCAAATTGAAAGGGAAAGTTTAGACTTTGATATTATTCCACTGTTATCCTGTATGACATTCTTGTTAGTGCCTTGTATTTTCCAACAAAGTGGTATCAGAGCATTGGTTATTGTTGATAATTGATTTGAATGATGGAGGTAAATATGAGCAAGATGGTTTTTCTGAATGGTAGTAATTATCATATTTGGAGAGTCAAGATGAAAGATCTTCTATTTGTCAAGAAAATGCATTTACCTGTGTTTACCTCTAATAAACCCCAGTCCATGACGGATGAGGAATGAGAATTTGAGCACTTGCAGGTTTGTGACTATATTAGACAATGGGTTGAAGATAATGTTCGAAATCACATTGTGAATGAGAGACATGCCAAAAATTTGTGGGACAAGCTCGAGACTCTTTATGCTTTGAAGACTGACAACAATAAGTTGTTTCTATTGAAACTATTGGTGAATATCAGGTATAAAGAGGGCACTCCTATTTCTGATCATATTAATGATTTTCAGGGTGTTTTTGACTAGCTATCTGGAATGAATGTAAAATTTGATGAAGAAATACAGGGACTTTGGCTTCTTAATACTCTGCCAGAATTTTTTGAAACTCTTCGAGTTTGTTTGACTAATTCTACTCCCAGTGGTGTTGTGACAATGGAATATGCTAAGAGTGGTGTCTTGAATGAAGAGATGAGAAGAATATCTCAAGGCTCAACTTCTTCTACTTTACACTCCGATGTTTTGGTTACTGAAGATAAAGGGGAGAAACAAGTTTAGTGGTCAGAGTGACAGAGATAAAAGTAGAGGTAAGTCAAAGTCTGAATACAAGAATGTTACATGTAACTATTGCCACAAGAATGGGCATATCAAGAAATATTGTTTAAGTACAAGAGAGATATGATACAACAAAAGAAAGAAGGTGACAATGAAAATCGTGTTGATAATGTTGCTAATGATGATCTTCTTGTTTCTTGTGATGAAAATGTCGTCAATCTTGTTCGCGATGAGTCTAGCTGGTTTGTGGACTCTGGTGTTACTTCTCATGTCACGCCCAGGAAGAAATTATTTTCTTCTTATACTCCAGGTAATTTGGGATGTTGAAAATGGGTAATAATCAGTAGGTTGCAGTTCTTGGTATTGGGATAGTTTGTTTGGAAAGAAACAATGGTTCCAAACTAGTTCTCAATAATGTCAAACATGCTCCAGATGTTCACTTAAATTTGATTTACGTGGGATACCTTGATGATGAGGGTTATGTTAATACCCTTGGTGCTGGCCAATGGAAGCTTACTTGAAGTTCGATGGTTGTTGCCCGCGGTGACAAGCTATCTAACTTGTATGTTTTTCAGGGCTCCATTTTTAGAGGCTCAGTAAATTTGGTGGAGATGATACTTCATCATTGTTATGGCATAGAAGACTGAGTCATATGAGCGAGAATAGGACGAACAATTTGGCTAAGAAGAATTTGCTTTCTGGAGTGAAACAAGCAAAGTTGAACAAATGTGTTCATTGCTTAGCAGGTTAACATAAGAGAGTTTCTTTTCAGAGTCATCCTCCTTCAAGAAAGCTTGATTTGCTGGAGTTGGTACATTTTGATTTGTGTGGTCCTTTTAAGGTAAGGTCTCATGGTGGTGCACTTTATTTTGTGGCTTTTATTGATGATTATTCTCACAAACTCTGGGTATTCTCTTTGAAGTCCAAGGATTAGGTACTTGATGTGTTTAAGAGTTTTCGGGCCTTGGTTGAGAGACAGACACAAAAGAAATTGAAATGCATTCATTCTGATAATTGTGGTGAGTTTATTGGCCCTTTTGATAGATATTGTAGAGAGCTGGGTATTCGGCATCAGAAAACTCCTCCAAAGACTCTTAAGCTAAATGGTTTGGCAGAGAGGATGAATAGAACTCTTGTTGAGAGAGTTAGATGTATGCTTTCAGATGCTAAGCTGCCAGATTCCTTTTAGGCACAAGCACACTTAATACTGCTGCATATGTTATCAATTTATCTCCTACTAATGCTTTGAATAGTGATGTCCCTGACAGATTTTGGGTGTAAAGCCTTTGTGCATGTTCCTAAGGATGAGAGGTCAAAGTTGGATGTTAAAACTAGGCAATGTATTTTTGTCGCTATGGTCAAGATGAATTTGGCTATCATTCCTTTGATCCAGTTGAGAAGAAACTTGTTAGAAGTCATGATGTTGTGTTCTTTGAAGACCAAACAATTGAAGATCTTGACAAAGATGAGAAAGTTGATTCTCAGAGAAGTGAGAGCCTAGTTGACGTTGATCCTGTTCCTTTGACTATTCCACTAGATGGAAATCTTCAAAATGATGAAAATCAAGTTGATATTGAAGATGGTGATCATATTCAGAATGACCAGTATGTCGTTGATTATCTTGTGCAAGATGATGTGGTTGGTCAACAACCAATTATTATTGATGCTCTAGAGAGTTCTCTCAGAAGATCTACTAGAGAGAAAATACCTTCATCTCATTATTCTCCCAATGAGTATGTATTCTTGACTGATGAGGGAAAACCAGAGAGTCTTGATGAGGCCATGGAAAGTGAAGAAAAAGAAAGGTGGTTTGATGCTATGGAAGATGAAATGAAGTCTCTACATGATAATCATACCTTTGATTTGGTTATGTTACCTAAAGATGGAAAAGCTTTGAAAAATAGGTGGGTTTTTAGGGTAAAACATGAAGATGGTAACCTAATTCCACAATACAAGGCTAGATTAGTTGTGAAGGGTTTTAGCCAGAAAAAAAGGATTGAGTTTGATGAGATATTCTCTCCAGTTGTGAAGATGTCATCTATCTGTGTGGTTCTAGGCTTGGCTGCAAGTCTAGACTTGGAAGTTGAATAGATGGATGTTAAAACTACTTTTCTTCATAGTGACTTCGATGAAGAAATTTATATGGAGTAGATGGAAGGCTTTGAAGTCAAGGGAAAAGAAAATTATGTTTGCAAATTGAATAAGAGCTTGTATGGTTTAAAACAAGCTCCAAGGCAATGATACAGAAAGTTTGGTTCTTTTATGAGTCAGCACAGCTTCAAGAAGACTTCTTCAGACCATTGTGTTTTTGTGCAAAAATTCTTTGATAATGATTTTATTATCTTTTTTCTTTATGTTGATGACATGCTTGTTGTTGGTCACAATGCTTGCAGGATTAAAGAGTTGAAGCAAGAGTTGAATAAGTCTTTTGCTATGAAAGACTTCGAACCAGCAAGACAAATTCTTGGCATGTAGATTGTCCGTGATAGAGATGCCAAGAAGTTGTGATTGTCTCAAGAGAAGTATATTTAGAAAGTACTTCGTAGATTTAACATGGACAAAGGTAAGGTTGTCAGTACACCTTTAGCTATGCACTTCAAATTGAGTACTAAACATTGTCCTTCCAGTGATGGTGAAAAGGAAGATATGAAGAAAGTTCTTTATGCTTCAGCTGTTGGTAGTTTGATGTATGTAATGGTGTGTACAAGACCATATATTGCTCATGTTATTGGTATTGTTAGCCGTTTTCTTTCTAATTCAGGAAGAAAGCATTGGAATACTGTAAAGTGGATTATGAGATATCTTTGTGGCACTTCTAGTTTGAATTTGTGTTTTGGTACAGGGAAGCCTATTCTTTGTGGTTACACTGATTCAGACATGGCTGGTGATGTTGATACTCGTAAGTCTACTTTAGGCTACTTGATTACTTTTGCAGGGGGAGATGTGTCTTCGCAATCTAGGTTGCAAAAATGTGTTGCTTTATCTACTACAGAGGCTGAGCTTATTGCTGTTGTTGAAGCTTGCAAAGAGTTGATCTGGATGAAGAGATTTTTAGGGGAACTTGGTTGTGCTCAAGAGAGGCATGTGCTTTATTGCNGGGGCCCAAAACCCGTTGCCCAACGGCTCTCAACGGCTATAATTTCAAATTTTCAGATTAAAAAAAAAAAAAAAGTTCTGAACCGGATCGGACCGGGACGGAACCGAGACTAACCGGACTGGTAAATCCCGGTTTCCGTCCCGTTACCCATCCTGGACCGGAACAATTCCGGATCTAACCGGTACTATCCGGAACCGAGACGAAACCGGTAACGGACCGAAACCGGTACCGGTACCTCCCGGTTCCGTTGCCACCCTTAGTTGTGATGGGGATAATTGTTGCGTTTATGATCTTTTTTTCCTTCCTATGTGGATAAATAAAAGTCTTATTAGGACCAACCCACTTTAGCCCATAAGCCCAATATTATGTGGCATATATAAGGCTTATTTAAGTCTTATTTACAGAAACACAAGAGAGAAAAATCAAGAGAAATCCATTTTAGAGATTGAGAGAAAGACATAAAAATAGAGTTTGCCACTTCGTTAACCGTTGGATTTTGCTCAAAGTTGAACTCAGAGTTCTCAACATCTGGTTCTTGCAATTCAACAGTGGAGATCAGATTTGGAGGTCTGTAGGTTTTGATTTTGGGGCGTGAACAGTAGGTCATTTTTGGGTGAAAATTTTCCTCTAACTCTCTAGTTTTGGTGCAATCTTGTTTCATTGTTACTTGTTGTTCGGCACTTGTTTTGTGGCCAATTTTGGAGAAATTTTTTGTAACTCTTGGTGTTTATAGTAAAGCTATTGGTCCTGTGGTTTTTTACTCTTCACATCTAAGGGTTTTCCACGTAAATCTTTGTGTCTTGTGTGATTGATTTATTATTGTCTTGTCATTTTGTTTGGTTGATATACTTGCTGTCTATTCTTCGTATTGCTTGATTTAGTGTGTCTTCTCTTGATTCAAATTAAAAGGGAATGTTTAGACTTGGATATTATTCTGTTGTTATCCTGTCTGACATTCTTGTTAGTGCCTTGCCTTTCCCAACATGGAGTAATGATATACCGTGAGTTTACGGTATTTTTGATGCATTTCACGTGGAGTCTGTGTGAGTCTTGGGCTGTTTGTTATTAGATATGATGGCAGTTGATTTCATTTTGCAGAAAAATCGGTTTAAAGAAGTTGACGTTGAAAAGAGATGAAACAACAGGATGTTGACAACCTACGAGCTCACCCATGAGCCGTCACTCAGTTGACGAACCGTGGGTAGAAGTCGTGGGTTAATGGTTCAAGGAAGTCTGACCAAGTGTGGAACCACGGAGGTGACCTACACTTGTCTGAACAAGTCCGTAGTTGCAGTGACGGACCGTAGATGGGAGTCGTCAGTCGATTCAAAAAGTTGAGTTCCAATACTTGAACCACAGATGTGTAGGACGGGGCATGAATGGATCTACAGATCGTAGGTGGCAACCGTCGATGAGAACACAAGAATTTTTGCCATCTACTGAACTACGGAGGTGACCCATGGACCATTGGTTGATCCACGGTCCGTCGTTGGTCACCGTCAGTCGAAAATGCCAAAACCGAAATTTTCCTTATTTTGTTTTCCTACTTGGTTTAGGATTTAAACACTATAAATATAGGTTGTAATTTACGTTTTGGGGGTTAGACCTTATGGGAGACTATTGTTTTTGTCTTTTGGAATTATTTTGCAAACAATTTAGCAATTAATTCTTGAAGATCATATATGAACTTTGCTTTTGATTTTCAATTCACGATTTCAGTATTCATCTACTTTGATTGTAATTTCATGATTCTTCTTAATAACAATATGAATTGTGAATTCTCAAGCATGAGTAGCTGAATCCACAACAAGGATTGTGGGAATCATGAACAATTAACGAAGTATGACTAATAAATAAGTCTTGAATAGTGTTTATGCATTTATTGTTAGTCTTTTCATTTAGAATGCTTTCTAGCGGTGCACAACGTTAGAACTCACCTCATTCCTACCTACTTGATGGACCAAGGAGGTAATGAATGAGAAAAAGATTAAACAATGAAGATTTAGTTAAGGAACTGCTGCTATCTAATAGCCTGACCTTAATCAGTTGATGTGAGGGTTAATACCCAACTCAATTGATGTGAGGGCTAATCCAGGGTTAAAGATAAGGGTTAGTAAAGCATACCCGTAGATGGACCAAGTTGCGTGGTGAAATTTCCTACTTGGAGGACCAATCACTTACGGATACCCAGCTTATCAACCTTGCATGTCAAACACTAGGATAGAGTTACTATTATTAGGAATACTACGTTAAGAGCTTATGGGGAACACTTACACCCTAGTTTTCATCTCAAACTGCAAATCCTGTTTACTTGTTACTTGTTGATACAAATCAATAATTTGTTATTTTATTTACAGATCCCCCCTTTTTGTTATTTTTCTCAGAAATAGTTTGACTAAACGCAGATAATTGTGAGTTTGGTTAAGTATAAATCATATTCCTCGTGGGATCGATTCTAACCTTAAAGTTAGGTTCTTTATTTGGCAATGACCGCTTATATTTCTTTCGGGAGGTGTAATTTGGGGGTATCAAGTAGTAAATAAAGCAACATTCACTCTCTCTAGATTCATGACCGATTCTTGAAACGAAGTTCATGCATTGACCTTTGTTCGATTTCTCACCTTCTAATCTGATATGTGACATAATAGAAAGGATGCAATTTATTCTTACCATAAAACAGGTGGTTTGGAGTATGCCAAATGTAGGGATTATAAAATTAAATACCGATGGGAGGTACACCAACAACGAAAACAAGGTTAGGATATGAGGAATCATGCGAGATAACAATGGCAACTTTATCATGGCCTTCTCACTATCGGTCCAGTGCACTAACAATAACCTGACAGAAGCTACCACAGTGAAGTTTGGAATTCAATGGTGCATTTCTAATAGCTTCAAAAATATACACATTGAACTTGACTCCATGGTGATTGCTAGAATGTTGATCAGTAAAGACCAACAAATCTCAAGATGAAACCTATCATCCAAGACACCACCAAAATTCTTAGTAATGTTAATGCTTGTATATCCCACTGCTTTATAGAAGCAAATAGTGTGGCTGACCACTTAGCCAAACTTTCTTCTACTAGTGGATCTGGAACCTTCTACCTCTCCTATCAACAACTGCCTAGCGTGGTTAAAGGTTTAATTCCAGTAGACAAATGAAAACTGAGGAGAAGATATGAAAAGAGTATTTTTCTTTTGTAAGTTGTAGTATGACTCTTGATTAGGATGTGAAGATCTTGTATAGGCTACTTGTGACTCTTGATTAGGATGAGACTATCTTGTTAGTCTACTCCTTCTCATCAACTTTTTTGGTGAAACTCTTAGTACTAGTCCCCCTAATAGGTTAGCGGTAAGGTCCATGTCCCCCTCTAACCTCTTGTAACTTTTTGTTATATATAAACATGGTAGGGGTAAAGCCTAACCCCCCTCCCCCAACCAAAGGCTCACAACCTAAGGTGATGGCCCAGTAAAAAAATAAAAAACTTCCTCCCTTCATTTCCATTTATTCACTATATTGAAATTAGATATGTTTTTTTTTTTTGTAGATCACACGTTTAAGGCACGGTAACGACCTTTATGCATAAATACAACAGGAAAGTT
Organism: Solanum stenotomum; assembly: GCF_019186545.1. Classification (NCBI taxonomy): domain Eukaryota; kingdom Viridiplantae; phylum Streptophyta; class Magnoliopsida; order Solanales; family Solanaceae; genus Solanum; species Solanum stenotomum. The sequence goes on from NC_064292.1 coordinate 34,012,734, forward strand.
GTACACCTATAGATCCCCTTTATCTTCTTCACCCTCGTGGCAGAATCAATGTTTTCACTAAGAGAGAGTCTATAGTCTAAAAAAAAAATATAACACATGAAAAATCACAGGTGTTCAACATCTATAATTGGGAATAAAAAAATCACAAATGTTCAACCTCATGTAAATATTGTAATTTATTGGGGATAGAAAATTCGATTCCAAAATGCAAAACTACTATAAAAGTTTTAATAGAGTATTGAGAGAATTGACGTACCCCATTCTCAAGATCCTTTCTTTCGATTTCTCGAAGTCCAAAAGTTGCACACAAGACGTGAATCACAAGAAGAATCATGAAAAAATGTTCTAAAATTTTGAGCTACAATTTTGAATTTTACGAGTGTAAAATTCCAGAAAATGAAATCTTGGTAATTTATTCATATAAATGTATTTTTTTAAAATATAAATACAATTTTTGAATTAAAATTATTAGATTTTATCGAAATAAAAAAAATATCGTTATTGATATATGAGTAATTGATTATCTATTTTTCTGAATTACAAACTCAAAAATCGCAGAGGAAATAAAAGTTGAATAGTATACCTTCGCAAAAGACGAAGTTGTCTTCTTTTGACTCTTTTCAACTCTCTAACTTGTTCCCATAATTATTTTCCTTTTTTCTAATTTCATTATTTTTCCTTTTTTATGTTTACTAAAGTCATAGAAAGTGGATTTTAGACCAATTTGAGAACTACCTCTTCGATTTATTTTTACTTATTCAGTATTGGTTTGATATATTCCTCAAGAAGCAATGAATAGGGTTATAATTTAAGCATATCATTATTTCTTTGAATATTAATACATTCAAGGTTCTAGGCAATGAGAAATGACTATAATTAATAACAAAAATAAATTATGAATTAGGGGATAAATTATTCCTTTATTTTTAGACTAAACAATTTTTTTTTTAATATAATGGATAAATAAAAATAAACGGAAAAAAAGTATTTTAGCTAATTGTTAAGTTTTTGCATGTCCACAACACCCCAAACAAAAGTGCATGAATTGGTTCTTCTCTAATGATAACTTTGGTGTAAATAAAAAGAGTATTTTTATGACTATTGCATTAATTGACCATTAATTTAAGATTATTATTATTTTTTATTTATTTCTTTATTATTATTATTATTATTATTATTATTATTATTATTATTATTATTATTATGTAAACCAGTTCACTTAATTATATTGACCAAATTTGAGATAGGATTATACACAATTAATAAGTAGTAACTACTCTACTTAATGAGTATTTATATTAAATTAAATAAATTTAATAAATTTCTCAAACTACAAAATTACATACGCATACTCATAAGATTGACATATTTGGCTAAATGCCAATTGATCCACGTCTTCAAACTCATGGTCCATACTCTGCACATAAAACGTGATGTATCACAAGAAGAATCATGATATATATACATCCCCTCAGCCTTTTTTGTTTCTGTGGCGAAGACTAAATTTTCACTAAAAGAATTTAAAAAATAAAAATAAATACACCAAGAATCATAGGAATTCAACATTTATTATATATATTTAAAATTAATTTTAATCATGTAATTAACGTACCTCCATCTCTAGAAACTCAGAGGTTTCTTTGAATTTCCTGTCCAAAATATGGACATGAAATGTATATGTGTATCGTAAGAAGAATCATACGGTGGAAGATTATAAAAACTTCAGACTATAATTTTAACTTTATGAGTCGACAATTTGAGAAAATGATTTCTTAATAAAAAATGCATATATATTAAATGTATTTTTAAATATATAAAACGTTTGAACCAAAAATTATTACCTCTTCTTCAATGTAATCATGAAAGTTTTGATTAGAGGGCTCATTATCCATTTTTGAGAAGTAAAAACTCAAAAATCGTAGGGGTAATCGAAGTTGAATAATAATGTTACGTACTATTTTTTTTACCAACACCAACATTTATAGTTTTCCAAATACAAGTTGACACGCAGATTTTATGAATATTTTGGACTACAGTAAAAAATTCAGACAAAAAACTTATTTTCAAAATCTTAACACTTTTATCTTTTGGCATTTTCATTTTCTGTTTTGTTTTTTTTCCCAACTTTTTGGCTCTATACAATAAGTTAGGGATGACATGTTTAATAAACAAAATTTGAACAACTATATAGATATTTAATAAAAGATTATAATTTTTTTGAAATCTTATATTCAATCAAACTAAGATATTTAAAAAGGTATTACCTAGGAAATATATATAAATATCTTAACTTAAAATTGACTATTCTAGCTTAATTCAAATTGATTTTTTTTAATCCTTTTATTTCAGAGGAGCTGGATGAGAAGAAACTCTCACGTCTGATTTTGTAGTAGAGATGGAATTCAGAAGAACAAAATTGAGTAACGAACTCTCTTCTTTGGAATTTTTTTCAAATAGTTTATTTTCCTTTTGTTTCTCTGTTACTTGTTCCCATACTAATGACTAGGGGTGTTCATGGTTTGGATAAAAACCGATCCAAACCGAAAAATCGAGCCAAACCAATTAAATTAATTGATTTTATTTGAGCTTGATTTTAGATTTTTAAAAATCGATAGTATTTGGGTTGGTTATGATTTTGTTTGAAAAAAATTAAAGAAATAACCGAATCAAACCGACAAATTATATACATATATTTTATTATTGCACATACATAGTATATTATTTTTTAAAACATTTTTAAATATCTTATATACGTTTAAATCAAAATTTATTTTTATTTACTTATGAAAGCAACAATGTCCAAAATGAGAACATCTATCTTATTGGCTTCATGTATATGAGTGTCCATGACAATTCTTTGTGGGATTGAAAATGTCATTGTCTCTTCCTTCTAGGCCAAAATAATGAATTTTAAAGCTTTATTCGTAGTACATTCAATAATCGAAAGTTATGTAATGTGAGTCATTCTTACTATTTTTCATCTTGAATGGATTGTTGTCACTTTTTCACATTTTGAATGAATTGTTTCTTTTATTTTTGTATATGGTTAGTAACCGAGCCAAACTGAACCGATACCGATAAATATAAATTATATTTGATTTTGTTTGGTTTTGATAATTTTAAAACCGATTAGGTTGATTTGATTTTGATTTTTGACCAATAATCGATCCAAATTGACCCGTGAACACCCCTACTAACGACTCAAAATTCCTTGCCAAGCTATCCACAGAAGAATTATTGCTAATTGACCAAAGTGAGAAGCAAAATTGTTTTGATAAAGTCACTTCTCAGTAGTAGAATCTCGATATCATGTGTGGTAGCAATACCAAATCAAATACAATGAGTAGTGGGATCCTGAGCTAAGCCTTCAAAATTGTAATGCCATATATAATACTTTTCAAATCCTCCTAGTTGTTATCCTACTGTAATGATTTTTATTAAGGAGAATACCATGTTGTAGAAAAATTCAATTATTTTATTTTATCAAACTTGTTATGTGTAACTGCCCAGCCCACTAGTGATATTGTCTGCTTTGGGCCTACGCCCCCACAACTTTAAAACGTGTCATTAATTGTCAGGTTTGCTAACTTATATTCCCAACATCTTTCATGTGACTCAGCATCCTCGCTAAGGTTCGCCCCATCGCATGGGATTTGTTAAACACAAAACTAAGGTTTGCCCCCGTCTTATTGGAATTTGCCTAAACTCAGTTGAACTCTTATCCCACATCGACAAGGCTAACAGATAAGTGGCTTTGATACCATTTGTTTGCCCTGTCTTACTAAGATTTGCCTAAACTCAGTTGAACTCTGACCCACATCGACAAGACTGACGCATGAGTGGCTCTGATACCATTTGTAACGGCTCAATCCGCTAGTAATACTGTTTGTTTTGGCCTAGGCCCGTACGACTTTAAAACGCTTCACTAATCGGTAAGGTCTGCTTACTTATATACCAACATATCTCCTATATTATTTGTAACACCTCGGTCATAGAACGAGCTATTTTTAGAAAGAAATAAATTGGAAAAAGCTAAATTGAGATTTGTGCAAGTTAGATGTCACACCCCGAGACTACACCCTAGACGTAACTGGCACTCGAAAACCATTGTTGGTTCCCAAGCAAACCCTTGGCTTGGCTCACTACTCAGGGAAGACTTACTTAAGCATAATGAAAACTCATGATGCAAAAATAACTTTAGAAACTTAATTTAAACTCCACTCCAATAATCGTTTGAAAATGATTTAACAAGTATTAGTTAAACGCCTCATAAATTGAAAACATTACAACAACAAAGGAAATGATGATAGACTCCTCGACCTCTAAACTATCTATGAAGCCTCTATTATTACAGAAGGATTATCGGGACAATACCCACGACATCCTTACAAATTGAAAGTAGAAGTGGAACCCTCCGGAAAAATGGAGGCTCACCAAAGCTAACTACTTCCAATAATATAACTCATGCTCATATGTATAAAAACATTTCCTCATCCTCAAACTGTGAGATTATTACTCATAAGGGATTCTCTTAAAAGAGATAGTACTCAAAACTCCTCATGGACTCATTTGGAAATCAAAGTTTTCTCTTGTGTTAAATGTAAAAAAAATTACTCTTGGGAATACTCATTTCCCTTATATTCACTTTTGAAACATGAACTCAACTCTCCTCATCCTCATACTCAAGTACCCAAATACTCAAGTCTTTAAAATAACTTTTAAAAGTTTGAAAAAAGACTTCTCAAAATAGGGTTCATGCCGAATTATGGACGTGATGCCCTGGGCGGGACCGGCACCCGGAGACCAAAGTGGGCCCTAAGCGAACCCTTGGCCTGGCTTTCTTAACTTAGCGGAAATCTAATTCAACAGAATAACTCCATGCAATGCAAGGACATAAAACAACTTAACTGATAAAAATTCGGCCAAAAAGGCAACTCGAGTCCCAAAATAGAATATTTACATATATACATAGATGAGAGACTCAAAACTAACTGACTGATTGTCTATGAAGCCTCTATAATACTGAGATGGATGTTGGGACAGACCCCGCAACATCCTAATAAAACAAAATTAAGAGAACAAAACAACCGAGTCCTCCGGAAGGCAAGAAGGCTCACCACTGACTCTGGAGTGCTCAACTGGATCAACAGTGTGCTGGATGCTGATCCTGGGTACCTGCGTCTGCATCATAAAAAAAGATGCAGGCTAACTGGCATCAGTACATGGAATGTACGAGTATGCGAGCTGGAAAGCTAAACCACAACTTAAGCTTGAAAAGAGTACAAAGGAACTCTTACCTTGGCCCTGTTCAACTCATGAATAACTGAACTCAATATATAAAGCAATAAGACACATGCAATATATAAAGCTTGTAAAACTATTAAAACATGATATAAAAATCATATTTATAATATCATAAAAATACCATGCTTCCTCTCAAAGTCTACTTGTGCAATGCATGAATGAAGTCCCATACCCCCATCCACACTAAGCAGAACTTCTCGAGGAACCATGCACTTTCTACTGTTGTGGGAGTTTCTCTAACCGACAACCACCACTATGAAATTAAGTGGTGATACAACGTTTTACCTCACGTTGCCCCAATGACCATCCTATACCTTGCCGTGATATAGGAAGCTAACTTTACCAAGTGGATCCACTAGCTTAACTTTACGTGATCATCTAAAAAGTATGACCCGTTAAATCCCATGTTGGCTACATGGTTCTTATGGAGAGTTGAGTTAATATGAACTCGTGTCCCCAATTCGGTGCTCAAGACTACTCCCAAAAATACTTTAGCTCTTAAGTGTTTTACACACATCTTTCTTTAGTTGAGATAATTACTTAAAACTTACCCCAAAGGCTCACTTGGAAACGGTGTTCCTTTTTCTTGAAAACTAGCCCAAAGGCTCTTTTGGAATCATAGTTCCTTTTTTACCCAAATGTAAAAACATTTAGAAACTTCTTTGGGAATACATAGTTCCCTAATAACTTTTGAAATGAACTCAACTCTATACTCCTTACTCAACTTGAAACTCTTGACTCTTTACTCTTTACTTGACTTGAAACTTGAGCCTTAAAATGAAGTTAAAACGTTCAATCAAGACTCTTGAAAACTTTGAAGACTTACTTTGACTTACTTCTTAACTTCTAAGCTTGGCTCTAACTTCACTTGACTTTGATCCTAACTCGCCTTGAATTGGATTATGGATTCAAGGTATATGATCACATGTTTATGGATGAGTTCGGGATGTCTAGATCTACCTTAGAGCGTTGAAAACAACTAGGAAACATAGGTACAATACCAAGGAACATGCATGAGAAAGTTGGAAAAGAATGGGGAAACTTGGCATCCTTGGCGTTCTGCAAGGCGCGGAGCGCCAGCCCTCGAAGGTCAGAAGGGACCTGCTGGCGCTCTGCTAGGTGCGCCACCCCAAAGGCTGTGCTTTAGAGCCCCTTTCGGGGCGTGCTGGCTGGCGCGACGCCCCAACCCTTTTACCCGAAAATTTTGACTTTTCTCCTTTATTTTTCCAACTCTAAACCTCCTTAACTTCAATGGATCCATCCCCAAAACCTTAGATTCATAAAACCCTCAACATACAATAGATTTCAACTCACAAACACAACCAGAAACATGTCCCAAATCAACAAGAACTCCAACACAATCACAACCAACAACTTCAACAAATACAACCAACAACTTCAACAAACATAATCAATCCTTTCTCGAAATTAAACGAGTTTGGCGTGTGGGGGAAAGAACCAACCCAACACTATGAACTCACATACCTTAATAGGGATCACCCCCGATGAAATCCGCGACGATCTTGACGAATCTTTGCTTCTTCTTCTCTTTTCTCTTCTTCTTCTCCTCTTCTCTCAAGAACCCTAACTCTCACTCTCACTCTTTTAAAAAGGGCAAAACTGATCTAAGATCAGCTTGGTCCCTTTAAATAACCAAAATAATTGGTTAGGGAAAAGACCAAAATACCCTTAAAATTTTCGGACGGACTTCTCTGCCAACTGCCCAACTTCCAAAGGGCTTAACTCACTAATACGAACTCGGAATCAAGAAAACTCGATGGCGTTGGAAAGATCATTCCACGAGCTTCGCAAAAATAACTGGAACTGCACCTAACTCATCTTGATCTAGGAGTTATGACTGCTCAAAGTCGGCCAAAAAACTCACTTTTTCCCATACTTAGCCAATTTTCCAGATCTTTAATTCTTTTTTTTTATAAAAAATTCCAATTCTAAGCCTCTTCATAGTTATTTCAAATTATCGGATGTTACACGTGAACGTCTCAATTCAATGTTTTCAATAACCATAGATAGAACTGAATACTCGGAACTCAACAACTCAAGGACTCAATGATACTAGTCATCTCAAGAAATCTCTACTCATAGGGTTCATGTGGAATTATGGGCATTAATAACTCAACTCAAGGACCTCATGTATAACATATGGTAGTCCCATAATTAGGAATAGAATCTCAAAGGGATTAGGAACTCAATACTCAAGAACTTAGAACTCGAAGATACTACTCCTCTCAAGGATACTCAATATATGGAGTTCATACGGAATTAAGGGCATGAACAACGTGACTCAAGGATCTCAATAATAATGTAGACTAATGGATACACTCTTCTCATTTTCATACTCACTTACTTGAGTCTTGAAACAAATTATAAGTAATTGTACAAGACTCTTTGAAAAGACTCAAAGGGACTTTCTCAAACTTTACTCTTAACTCTACCTCAAATTTGAATTATGAATTCAAGGATCATGATTATGATATATAGGATTTATTGATGATTAGATGTATTTTGGATAGTTAAAATCAGGAAGAGAGTGAAGGTATGTTTCAAAAGAACTCAGACGGAATGAATGGTGGAAATTGAACGGGGGCAGGTGACCCTGGTGCAGGGCACCAGCCCCACATCAATTGCAACCCATTTATGGTTCACTATAGGCATGGCACGTCATCCCTCCTGGCGCATCCGTGGTGTCGCGCGACATCCCTTCTGGCGCATCTATGGCGCGTCGCGCCACCCTTTTCCTAGAATGTTCTAACAAATTTTTCTTCTCAATTTTTGGCCCTAATTCACCTCGAATCGTTTGATTTCTTCAAAACTCTCTTAGATTCGTATACCCATAATAAGTAAATGAAAACCTACTCAAATCTCCTCAAGAACATCCCTCAAACTCAAACCCTCGCCTCAAGAACTCATCAAACTCCAATAATAAAGATTGAAGAAGGAAACTTCAAGAAAACTCATTAAGAACTTCAATACACAGATTTCATGGATGAATTTGATAAAGAAACTCATAATTGGCGTGCGGGTGAACTAATCCATCACTATGAAAACTTACATACCTTTAAAAACTCGGTTCTTGGCGAAATCTTGGATGAACGCTTGGAACCTTGAACTTTTTCTCCTCTTGAATCTCCTCTCTAAAGCCCTAAACGTTTTGAGGATGAATAAAACTGATTATAANATTTGATAAAGAAACTCATAATTGGCGTGCGGGTGAACTAATCCATCACTATGAAAACTTACATACCTTTAAAAACTCGGTTCTTGGCGAAATCTTGGATGAACGCTTGGAACCTTGAACTTTCTCTCCTCTTGAACCTCCTCTCTAAAGCCCTAAGCGTTTTGAGGATGAATAAAACTGATTATAATCAGTTTATACCCTAAATTGGGTGTAATTCATGCTTAGACTAAGTGGGGGTAAGGAAAAATCTAAAATACCCCTTCTTAGTTCGTGTGAAAAGGTCCTATCTAGAGAGGCTGCACTCAAATGGTCAGAAAAATCGGTGGCGTTGGAATGAGGACTCAAAGATATTTGATTTGATACCTCCTGGGCCACCTAACTCATTATGTGCTAAAAGTTATGGTCGTTTGAAGTTGACCCAAAATTTAAAAAAGCTTATGGATGACTTGAACGAATTTCTCTTTAGTTCTTTTTGGAACTCGAGGTGCTACATATAGTGACCTTGACACCTAAGAAAATTTAAATTCCTCGGTAAAATCTTAGTCACAACGAAGAATGGTTCAAGTCTTAGCTATGAAATTTTTGGTGTGTTACATTATCTCCCCCTTGGGATCATTCGTCCTCGAATGATGACTGGACTGGCTATGGAACGGGGTTACTCTTACTATCTTTTCTGACTCATGAACTTTCCTACTAACATAGGCTGAACTAATTCATACTAAGAGTTGGGACTCTCTATAGAACATAACTCAGGAACGCTGCCGTTGTGAACATAGCCACTCTCTCTCTGAAGTTGCCTTATCTGAAACAAAGGAAGTCTGGGCATGAAGTAAGAATATGAATACCTTGCCTGGGGTAATGTGACTGCTAGTTGCTAAGCTTAGAAACACTCCTCAACTATGGTTTTCTTTCCTTATTACTATACCTCATTGGCTGCAACTCATAGCTCCCACAAGGGTACATGACTTCTTTTACCAAGATCTGAGTCTAACGACACGCTGTTACTATATTCAAGCTTAACCTAAATCCTAAGGTTCGGGTTCTATACCTCTCTATAGGGAATCTCATCCCAAGAATATTACTCTTTACCACCACATTTAATCAACATTGGGCTCATATCAAGAACCACCTAATGTTTAACAACACCACATTCAAGATTAGTACTCTAACAACTCCATGGAATCCTACTAACCAACTTCCTTAAGAAGTTCTCATCCTCTCATCATCTCTGCCATACCAACTAGAATTTCTCGCATTACTACTCGAAACAAATTAAGGGCTCTCATTTAACTTTTTATCATAGTAAAACCTCATCCTCCTCTTCCTCCACATTTATAACCTTAGAGGGAATTATCACACCATCATTATCACGATAAGAACATTAACCTTCTCCTTCTAAGATCACTCAACTATTAAAAGGACCTTTGAAAAGATCTCTTATACTCTTTTGAACTCATTACTATCTTATTCTCAATACTTAACTTGATTTCTCACCTTATCCTCTCCCCCTTAGGTCTAAAGTTGACACTTGAAAGCTATGCACCTATTCCATCATCTCTAAACTAGTCTACATCCCCCTTTACTCTAACACTCGGGAAAAGTTTATCTCATGACTAGTGAACTCTCCATAAGCAGGTACTAAGACCTCTTTCTAATATGTTTCTCTTGACCTCTTCTCATTGGCTCCTAAGGTTTCTTCATTTAACTCTTTAGGAAAATTACACTTGCACCAGCCTATCCCATATTGGCAGCTCAATTATACAATAGGCACACAAAAAATCACAACCTCAATTGGGACCTCGTCTGGCCACATACCATATCGGGTGTACCTCTTACTGCTCTACCTTCATTTCTCTCCTCTATGGGTCATAATACCACATTTTCATTGCAAGGTACCACTTTGATTTCCTTACCTATTTCAGGTCAAACCTACTAGATTAGATCGTAAAACTAACACCATCACCCTCATGTTGCAATCTTTTGATCATGACACTCATCTTAAATTCAAGCTTAGTATCTAGTACTAAACACATATATAAATATGATTGCTCACACCTTATACTACTTGCAACCACCAGAAAAGTCAAGAAACACTCACCCACTAAGATATCATGACAAGTAGGAAATATTTAGCTCTCCGTCTACCCACCTACAAATTACCTTCGCCTTCTATTTCAGAACTTAAGTACTATTTACTCACTTACTGCGCATTACCTCTCAAATAGTTCTATCATCTTCTGAATACCATGGGGTCCCCCCTTCAAAATTCATAAGCCTAGCTTGGGTCTATAACCTCATGAATACTCTACTCTCTGATCCAGACATATATTTAGTCTTCTCAAACACGATGACACATTGACATCAACTTTATTCTGGTTAAAAGTATACTCTATCTCATACTGACTAGTACTATTCCTCTTCCCTCTATCAATAACTCTAAACAATATTATTATTCCTTATTTTACTCATAAAGGAACTCATCACTTATAACTGAATGGGTGCATGATTGCAATAACATAATTTTCCTAATCACTATCTCTCTTTCTTAGATTATTGAAGCTCTACCTGCTTTCTCCAAACTCTCGGCACATTTACTACTACTACTTATAATCTCATAACTCATACTATCTTTTCAAGTACAATTACTACCCAAGCTCTGAAACAAACTTCCTCATAGAGATTTCAGTTGAAACAAGTTTCAGAGAAAATAGTATGGGAATACATCTCGTCTTTAGCTTGAACGCACAATTCATAAGGATAAGAGTGTATTATTTAGAATTTCAATAATTAACCTCACTCATGGGCTTCTCTCAAGCCCCTCTGCAGTCTCATGACTTTCTCAAGACTTTTGCTGAGATTAACTCATCGATAAGGATCTAGGCTTTGCTTTTCAACTATCTTGAGTATCAGGGATAGTAGAATGAATATGAAAAACACATGAGTTTGAATAAGTTTCTCATGACATAACTCTATTGCACGATTTAAAGTATGAAAGAAAGAAAACTTTTCGTAAATGTCTGTAGTCCCTCGTTTATAGAAGTGGGGCCCTCACAACTATAAACAAGACCCTATTGACACGACTTCATAGACATCCTAGGACACTTGAACTATGTGCTTTGATACCAAGTTTGTCACGCCTCGAGCCTACACCCTGGACATATCTGACGCTCGAAAACCATTGCTGGTTCCCAAGAGAAACCTTGGCCTGGCTCACTACTCAACGGAAGACTTACTCAAGCAAAAATAAAACTCATGATGCAAAAATAACTTTAAAAGCTTAATTTAAACTCAACTCAAATAATTGTCTGAAAATAATTTAACAAGTATTAGTTAAATGCCTTATAGACTCAAAACATAACAACAAAAAAGGAAATAATGATAGACTCCTCGTCCTTTAAAATATCTATGGAGCCTCTACTATTATAGAAGGATTATCAGGACAAGACCCACAACATCCTAAAAAACTAAAAGTAAAAGTGGAACCCTCCGGAAGCAAGGAGGCTCACCAAAGCTTATTGGAACTGCAAGTGGTATCACCAGAGTGTCTGTTTTGGACCCTAAATACCTATATCTGCATCATAAAAAGAGGCAGACCAAATGGTGTCAGTACATTGAATGTACGAGCATCTAAGGGGAATAATAAAAAATAAACATAAGCTTGAACTGATAAAAAAGGAACATACTTACCTTGTCTCATCTAACTCAACTCAACTCAAAGATACTCAACTTAAAGATACTCAACTAAAGGATACTCAACTCAAAGATAAGATACTCAACTCAAAGATACTCGGCTCAAGATACTCAACTCAAGATACTCACGGATAAAGAAACAATAAAAGATGCCATATATGGAAAGATTTTGAAGTAGTAGATAATTGTAACATCCCGCCTTAGAAAGAGCTAAATTTAGGATGCGCTAAATTGGAAATAGCTAAATTAAGATTTGTACAAGTTATTCTTAGATTTTAAGTTTTTGGGTCAACTTCAAATGGATTTAACTTTCCGTACATGATGAGTTAGGTTGCCATAAGATATCAAATGAAAGATCGCTGAGCCCTCTTTCCAACGCCACTGAGTTTTGCTAAATTCTGAGTTCAGATGAGGAAGATATGCCCGTTTGAAGTCAATTTGTCCAGTTAAGGGAATTTACCCGAATTATTGAGGAGTATTTGGGTCTTTTCCTTACCCCATCAGCTTTAAACATTATTAGTAATATTTTAGGGGTCTAAATTGATTTGGGTCAGTTTTCACAATCCTAATATATGCTTAGGGCTTTAGGGAGAAGTTCAAGAAAAGAAAAAAAAGGAGAAAAGGAAGAACGATCAAGATTCTTCGAAGCTTCAAAGATTTGTTTCACCAAATTAAGGTATGTCTGTTTTCATTGTCACGGCCCAAGGGTTCCCCCTAGACGTAACATGGCGTATAGAACCTCGAAGAACTCCATACAAGCCACTTATCTCTCATAACATAAGAATTAGAACAATAAGAGAAACAGTTCAAGTCCATAAACATTTTTTTAAATGAAAAGTGGAAGTCTAAACTCTTGTCTCATCATAGCCATCTAATACGATAGAATGAAATTGGGCCTAGCCCATACATCATGTTCAAAAGATAAATACATGAAAGAAACTAAAACAATAACTCCATCCTCGAAGCATAAGGACTCACCAAAGTTCGGCAAAAGCATGAACTCAAGCTCGAAACCTGTCTGTCGGACCCTACATTTGGGAAAAATATTGGCAAGAGTATGTGTTAGTACAAAAAAATCTACCAAGTATGATAGCCATGCATAAAATATTTAAAACATGCTAAAAAGGGGAATTTCATTTCATGACATGCAATTGACCAAGTTAAAATATGACATAAAAGAGTTATAAAACATATTTCATGAAACAAGGTCAATGCAAGCTATTATCATCTTTAAAGCCTTTGAACACATATGAGATACTCCTTTAGTAACCATAGTTCATTATTAATGTGGGGAATTAACCTTAATCGACATTGAGACCATGTGAGCTATAACATGATCCGTCGGTGTCTCCCACACCGTAAAGGGTTGTTCTACTTGCCTAAGGTAGAACCATGAATTTCTAGCTTAAGTGGATCCACTAGCTAATCAACCTATGGGGTACATAGTTAAGGGATAAAGATATTGTTAATAGAAACCTGGCCTCTACTAACGGGAGAGCTTTCATCTCATGAGATTGCTTCTAGAAACCCGGCCTCTACTAGCGGGATCTCAATGCCAATATCCACTCGGTGCTAAACATAAATCCCACAGAATAGTATTTCTTACTTATTTTCACTATCCATGGAAAGGCATGTAATATTGCCAATTCAACCTAGTTCATTAGGATAACTCTTATTCTTTGATTCAATTAGGTGAGCTTTCAACCTAAGAATCCTTTCTATGTGAGAAAACCTTTCACATCATGCTAGTATGTGTTTATGAGAATGTCCTTTCATAACACAACATCATCATTGGTACTTTACTCTCAAAGCACCCTTAAAACATTTACATAATTCTCATGAAAAGATGCATACTTCCATAATCACCTTTCAAGGCCAAAAGCCCTCTTTCAATCATCAACATTTAGAAAACAAGGGATGGATTTTATCATAAATTCATGCAATTCTTGTGAAGCTTCAAAGATTTGTTTCACCAAATTAAGATATGTAAGTTTTCATAGTGTTGGGTTCGTTCACCCACACGCCAATCATTAGTTTCTTTTGCGCATTTCTTCCATAAGATTGGGAATATTGAGTTCTTGATGAGTTTTTTCAAATTTGTATTTCATTTTTTGATATGAGGTTTCATTGAGTTCTTGTGACAAGGATCTTGTGTTTGATTATTGTTCTTGAGTAATTTAGAGTGGATTTGTTGTAATTATGTTGGGTCTAAGAATCCAAAAGAGTTTGAGGGAAATCGTTCGATTGTAGGGAAGTCAAACATGAATTTGAAGCAAGAAAATTTGTCAAAAATCTAGGCATAAGGGTGGAGCTGCGTGCCACCATTGTGCAAGAACTACTACCGAGTAGTTTGGGGTCTGGCAATGCGTGCCAACACTGGTCTATAGTTTTGGGGCTGGTGCCCTATGCCACTTAGTGCGCCAGGGTCCCTACCCCGGTCCTTTTTACGTTGGTTGTCTCGTATGAGTTTTTTAAAAGTGTACCTTCACTCCTTTCTGATTCTTGTTATGCCGTAATTTTACTATCTTTAGAAAAATCACTTTTTAAAATTTTCTGAGTATAAAACAATCTGAGAAAAATACTTAGGAAAGAGTCGCAACTTAATTTTTAAAGAAATTAAGAAAACTTAATTTATAAAGACTCTAACAGATTAAGTGTTTATAAATTTAGAGAAAATGGGCAAGAGATTCTTATTTACGTTTCAAGAAGGTTTTTAAGGCATTTGAAGTGCCCGCTAACACACGGTTATCCTAAGACTTAGATTAAATATTTGACAATTTTTTTGGAAAAATAATTTAACATAAAAAATAATAATTTACAATATTTGATTAACTTTGAGAAAATATAGTTAAATAAATGACATATTTTATTTTATTTTATTTTATTATTTAGAGAAAGGGACATAAAATGAAACATTTGAATTAAAATGCAAGTGATTAAGGTTTTAACAAAATTAGATTTATTAGAATTTGTTTGTATTATTTCAAAGATAATAACTTGAACCAATTGAATTAATTGAATAGAGTATCTTTTAAATTAAATAAAGACAAGTGAAAGTTTTGACTAATTATTTTTTTTTGGTAGATAAAAAGTTTTATTAACCAAAATGAGCAATACAAAACACTTGAAAAAAAGAAATAGCTCAACCTGGACATCCTCAGGACTGTATACTTCCAACAACAAACTTTTTATTCCTAACCATTACTCACCCTATCTCTCCCATTTAAGAAGTTAATTACATAAGGTATCCATCTAACAATTGCAGTTTCATGCTCAACTTAAGCTTTATTAACCCTCTTACATGAAATTCCTGTATAATCTTTCTGACTAAAACAACACAACTTCTTATAACCTTCTGGAAAATTTTCTGATTCATCTCCTGCCAGATATAATACACACTAGCTGCAAGAGATATACAAAATATTTCAGCTTCTGGCAGTTTCCCTTTGTACTGTTCTTGTTCCCATCTTTGTTCCTCATGCCACCATGATGCTTGCCTTTGGATAGCTTGCCATCTTAGTATCTTTTGCCAAACCTGACCTAAGTAAGAACAATTGAAGAATAGGTGTTCAATGTTCTAACTTTAATCATCACACAATATACACTTGGTATTCTCCACACTGCCCCAATTAAGTAGTCTTTCCTTCGTCAGGAGCGTCCCATGTAGTGTTAGGAACAGAATAAAACTCCATTTTGGGCATGCATTTGTATTACATATTAACTTCCTCCATTCTACTTTTGGATATTTCCCTCTCATCAATTGGTAGACTTGTTTAATTGAGAAATTCTCCATTTGTATCACTTGTGCTTCATTCCATCCCACATCCTCAAACACTTTATATGTTTTTATGATCTTCCTCACTATCCATGAGGCCTGGTTTGCTTGTATATTCCACATTGTCCCTTGCTTCCCATAGTACATGTGTGCCCATTGTACCCATAACTTGTCCTTTTTATTTACTCAGATTCCACAATAATTTGCAGATAGCTGCCTTGTTCCATTTGTGAATACTTACAATATTTAGGCCTCTTGCAGTCCTTGGTTTACACAGTTGGTCCTATGCAACTAGTGCTTTCTTTGATATATCTACCACACCTGTCCATAAGAAATTTCTACAAATCCCTTCAATGCATTTAATCACTTTCTTTGGTAAGATAAACACCTGTGACCAGAATATTTGAATAGAAAACAGCACACTCTTGGTGAGTTGTACCCTCCTGCATATGATAAAAACCTTGATGTCCAGCTCTGTATCCTACCTAGGATTTTATCAACCAAAGGTTGGTATTGCACCATAGATATTTTCTTAGTACTTAAGGGAACTCCCAAGTATCTAAAAGGCATTGTACCTAATGGAAATCCTAACTCCTTCATGATGGCCAGTTGCATTTCATTTGTTACCCCTCCATAATAAATAGAACTTTTATCCACATTGGCTTCCAAACCAGAGGCTGCTGAAAAAACTTTGAAACTCTCATAATCCTGCTTGACAGATGTGAGTTCACCTTTGCTGAATAAGAGCAAATCATCAGCAAAACTCAGTTGTACCAGCTGCAGTTTAGCACATCTAGGGTGACACTTGAAGCTTGAAGAATTTTTCAGTTGTTTTAATAGTCTTGTGAAATACTCCATGGCTAATACAAAAAGGTAAGGGGATAGTGGATCCCCTTGTCTAAGCCCTTTCTTTGCCTTAAATGGTGTACTAGGAAATCCATTCACCAAGACAGTGTATGACACTGTGCTTATGCATTGGATTACCCAATCCACAAAAACAGTTAGGAAAAGCAATTGGGTCAGCACCTGTTTCAAGAACTGCCACTCCACTGAATCATACGCTTTCCTCATGTCAACCTTCAGCATGCATCTAGGTGATATCCCATTTCTCCCATAGCCCTTGACCAGCTCAGTACTTAAAGTGATATTATCATTGATCAATCTACCAGGTACAAAGGCAGACTGTCCTTTATCTATTAAATTATGCATCACTCTCTGCATTCTGTTAGTCATCACTTTCGAAATGATTTTGTATACAACAGTACAAGAAGAGATAGGTCTATACTCTGATATTTTTGAAGGGTGCTTTACTTTGGGGATTAGAGTTATTGTGGTACAGTTTATAGCTTTATGTAATTTACCTGTTACAAAGAACTCTTCGACAGCCTCAATGATCTCTTCTCCTACTATTTCCCATGCCTTCTTGAAAAAGTATGCATTAAAACCATCACACCTTGGTGATTTATTATGATTTATCCTCTGTAAAGCCTGTACTATTTCCTCATTAGACACATGTGCTATCAGTTGAGCTTGTTGACCTCTATCTAATCAAGGTCAATCTTTCATTGCTTGCCAATTCACAGCTGGTGATTAAGTTGCACAAGTTCCCAATATTTTTTTTGTAGAAACCAAGTATCTCATCTTCTATATCATTTGTGGTTGTCACTATGTTCCCATTGGCACTAATTAAGCTAGTAATTTTGTTTTGAGCAATCCTGTTCCTCAAGCTAGCATGAAAATAGGCTGTATTCCCATCTCCCAATTTCAACCATTGAACTCTAGACTTTTGTCTCATGATGATTTCTTCTACCTTCAACCATTTCTCCAAATTCATTTAGGTGTCCCGTTCTGTTTCAATCATGCTCAAGGGTTGTGTTGGTTGTCTCATAGATCTTTGTATATCTTGTAATTGCTGCCTGTACAACTTTATTCTCATTTCCACCCCTTGAAACTCAGTTTTGTTTAAGCACTTTAAACCTTGCTTCACTTTCTTTAATTTCTGCCACACCCTTATCATTTTATTTCCTCCTGCACTATCTTGCCATGCTATCTGCACTGTCTCCTAGAACTTCACATGCTGTGCTAGATGATTTAAAAATTTGAATGGTCTGGATCTTAGATCAACTTGTTGTACAAAGTTAATACTGAGTGGTGAGTGATCAGAACAACTAGGGTCCATAATATCCACCTCCATGTTAGGCATAGTCAGCATGCATCTTGCATTTACTAGAGCCCAATCTATTTTACTATATGTGTGCCCATTAGTTCAGGTGTAATCTCGTGCTTTAAAATTGTCATACCCGTGTCCCTCAAAAACTCATCAAAATATCTTATTTTTGCATCCTGTACACAACACAAAGAAATAGTTCATCTTTTGTGGTATTCGATTAAGTTAATTAACAATTCTAAAGTTAGAGTTAATAAACAACAAACAATAAATAATCGCAATTAAAATAATTTAAGAGTAAGGGAGCGAAGTTGAATTTGGGCCTTTCTTGGGCCTAAATTTGTTGCTGCCAAAAAATTTGGGTTGTTGGCCCATTTCTTCAACCTTATAATCATTAGAGGATTCATTATAGAAATCCACCTTTTAGTTTACTTATTACCATTATCCCCTATAAGTTTTACAAATTTCCAAAATCCCTTATTTTCATGCATCAGATTAATGTATCTCGCACATCAGATTAATCTATCAGCACATCAGATTAGTGTATCTCGCGCATCAGATTAGTGTATCATGTATAAAATGTAATGTATCTTACTTAACGATTAATGTATCTCGCACATCAGATTAATATATCAGCGCTTATATTATTGTATCTGTTTGAGGGATTTCTGTAATTATAAACTTGTAAGGGATAAATTGCAATTTTACCTTAAAAGTATGTGATTTCTGTAATTTTCCCTTAATTATATTTTTGTATACGGGTCGTGTCTTGACCCATTTTCCTGTATATTGAACTGTATACCAGCTGTATACAATCCTCTTTGATGCCTCCAACCTGTATTTCAAATTTAGGTCTTGTATTTCACTGTATACATAAGTTGTACATAGTGTATATCAACCATTTTTCTGCATTATTTGCTTCCGAAACCTATATATCAGCTTCCCTTTCATTCTGATGAGTGATGAGGCTGACTCGATAAAGAAGTGTTGGGTTTAAACCCAACCCGAGATGTAAAAAGAGGAAATACAAGGAGTCCATATCCGGACTCAGCCATATCAAATTCACATGTAAAAGAGAGAAGAAAAGGAATGAGAATTATTCAATTTTAAATCAAACCAAACATCTAATGTTAAAACAAAGAAACATATTAACCAGTTCACAATCTATATTAGAACCAACTTGATAGCAGGTATTTAGATCATAAATCATGGAATATCTCCATTTAAAGATTCAAAGTTTTAAGAGAAAAAAAATCAAATGGAGTGATAGATCATCACCATTTCATCAACTTAATTTTAAATTACCAAAGAAATAACTAAGACACTTATGAAATGCTACTGGAAACATGAAAAATACACAAATGGAGTGTGACCAGAAGCTTCAATAATGAGGAAAATCTTTCGCTGTTAAGGCAAGCTAATAATGCAAGGCTATATTCCATTAGTTGATCAAAGAGTATCTTAACTTGACAAAAAGGCGGGCAGAGGCAATATAAAGGCAAAGCAAACAAACACGAATAAAGAAATTTTAAATCGCGAGCTTGAATGGATTACAATATGAAGCATGAGCTTAAAAGGCACAAAATCATATTATAAGGATCCGCGAGGCCATTGAACTGCTCATGATCAGATTAAACCAAAGTCAATGTCATCAAGTGGTAAGTCATGATAATCTAACAAGCTAATATGCATTTAACAAAGGCTAATTTGAAATAATGCAGAATGAACAGTCAACAACACCGTTTCAAATTTTGAACTAAGACATCTATCCAAATGACTATTCAAAAGAAGCTTCAGGCTATAATATTAACAAGATTGATTTAAAATCAGTAGAACATCAATCAAATAGCTAAAGTCACTATTAAGATCAACTCGAGATTCATTAGGCAACAGATATGTCAAAATAGAAACCTCATAGGTATATGAACTCAGAGCCTTCAAATATTCAACATTTAACAAGAATAAACTTAAAGCAGCAGGAACTTATAATAAAGAAACTATCAGTAGATAGAACGGAAGAACTTTCTATCTACAAACAAATTTTAACACACAAATATCAGTCATTCTTAGGAACAACTAGACAAAAACAGTAAGAACTGTGAACTAAACAGAAAGCTAAGGAGGAGATTTTACCTCCTTGTGGGCAGCGATAGGACAATGACGAGCTTGGAGACGACTTCACCACCGGAATATGACTCCGAGAACTCCGACAAACAAAACAGAAGCAAACAAGAACAAGGATTAAGAAAGAATTTGGATTCCCGGTCTCTAGGGTTTAGAGAAACTATCCTAAATACTTGTATAAAGCAATATGGCTGGAAATGTGTAGTGTGTTTTTGTTTCTAATGCCAACTGATACTCTCCATTTTCCATTCTCTAATAATGAAGATAAAATAAGATTTATATAGAAGGATATTAGGGCTGATTTATGGGGGAAATCAGGAGAGATTTTGAATTTGAAATTTGAGTTCTTTTGCTTCTTTTCAAGGCAACAGTGGAAGGGAAGGGCGATTTCTGAAAAAGGGAAAAAGGGAACGACGATTGTGATGGCTGCTGCAGGCGCCATTTTGAGCTACTGCCGATGGGTCAGAGTTGCGGCTTTTTTCTGAATTTGCTGGATTAATGCTACTGCATGAGAAGACGGGGCAGTGGGGGTCATTTTGGACTTCTGCTCGCCTTAGCTGATGGAATTGCTAGGAAGAAGACGCGTAGGGGTCTGGGTCGGGTTGTGTTGTATGAGTTGCTGGTGATGTTATGATTGTTGGCTAGGCTGGGTTTCTGTATTATGGAGTGGGCTGAAAGTTGGAGCAAAATTGGAATTGAGGAAGTTGGGCTGATTGGTGAAGTTGAATAGAAGTGGGTTGCTGAAAAAGCTCGAAATGGTCTCCAAATGGAGTTAAGGATTTTGGCTAATAAGTTACAATTCTAATCGATCAATCGCATTACAAATTTAGCCAATGAATTAAGAATGTAGCCATATTGAATTCATTTAGTAAATTTGGCTAGTAATTAAATAAGATGAATTAATATAATTAACTAACGAGATTCTTAATGTAATCGAAATATATTAATTAATTTAATTATAAAATAATTAATTTAATTAGAAACTAATTAACTCGAAATTTTAACTATAACTTAAAGTAAACTAAATTGATAAAATATTTAACTAAAAATGTAAAATCTTTTGAGATGATTTTCAAATACACATAAATTATACTAATTATATAAAAAAACATAATTATTATTAAAAATATAATAAAAATGACTAAAATTACTTTAAAAACTTGAAAAATAATTTAAAATTTTATAAAACTAATTATTTTAAACCGTTTGAAATTGAAGAAACTTGATGATTAATTTATATTGTGGAGGTCAAAAATTGGGTGTCAACAATTCTAACTACTCTAAACTACAACTAAACAACGACAGATCCTTCATAACATGAATCATAAATCTTGAATTCATAATTCAAATTCAAGGTAGAGTTAAGAGTAGAGTATTGAGAGTTCTTTCTAGTCATTCTGAGAAGTGTTTTATAATCTTTTAAAACTTGTTTTAAGACTTAAGTACTTGATATGACTATGAGCATGATGAGGGTTGAGTTTCATTTTTCAAAATGAATATATGGGAAAGTTCCCAAGAATAAATATTTTACATTTAAAATGAGAGGAAACTTTGATTTGCAAAGGAGTTCATGAAGAGTTTTGAGAACTATCTCTTTTAAGAGAAACTTTTTAAGTAATAATCTCAAAGTTTGAGGATGAGGAAATATTTTTAAACATATGAGCTTATTTATATTATTGGGAGTAGTATTGAGCACCGATATGGGGATGAGTTCAAACAACTCAAAGTCCTCATAAACCATGTAGCTCACGTGGGTAGAAAGGGTCATACTTTTTAGATGATTCCTTATTGCTTTTTAAGCATAGATTAGTGGATCCACTTAATTGAGAATGTCTTATACTCTCGCAGGGTATATGACAGTTCTGGCAGCATGGGTGAGACGCTTTATCATCACATAGCCCATAGTGATGGTCATCGGTTAGAGAATCTCCCAAATTGAGTATTTTGTATCTTTACGTACAAATATGATTTATTATTGTATTTTTAAATACATTGAGTTGTTATCTACTATTTTAAATGTTTTATATAAATTGCATTTTTATTGTTGTTTTTATATTGTATTGAGTTGAGTATCCATGAGTTGAGGTTGAGTTGTGTAGAGTCGAGGTGAGTATGCTTCATCCTTTCCAAGTTCAAGCTTTTATGTTATGTTAAGTGTTCCCCTTACATACTCGTACATTCAATGTACTGATGCCATTTGACCTGCATTGTTTCATGATGCATATACAGGTAACCAGGCTCAGCAATAGGCACTTCGTTGATACCACTTGCAGTTCGAGTTAGCTTTGCTCAGCCTCCTTGCTTCTGGAGGAACCCGTATTTATATTCTATTATTTCAATTTTGTTAGGATGATTGAGGGTCTTGTCTTGACATCCCTCATAGTATTAGAGACTTCATAGATAGATAGTAGTAGTTGATGAGTCTTTTCTTTTCCGTTGCTAAATGTTTAAGACTTGAGTTGCCTCTTTTGGCCAGTGAATATTTTATTTAAAATATTGTGAGTATCTATTTTGAAACATTGGGTAAAGTTTTACTTTTCAGTTCATATGTTGTTGAGTAAGTCTTCTGTTGAGAGTTGAGCCAGGCCAAGGGTTCTCGAGTGCTGGCCACGTCTAGAGTGTAGGCTCGTGGAATGACAATAATAACTCACTTGTATGCAAAAATACAATAATAACTAAATTATATGTACAAGTACAATAATATCTCAATTGTATGTAAAAATACAATAATAACTCTTATTTGGGAGATTCTTTAACCGACAACCATCACTATGAGCTATGTGATGATACGTCTCGCCCATGCATCCAGAACTGTCATAAACCTTGCCATAGTATTATACATCATCAACTAAGTGGATCCACTAAGCTATGCTTAAAAATAGCAATAAGGATCATCTAAAAAGTATGACCCTTTACCCATGTTGGCATACAGGTTTATGAGGACACTGAGTTGTCTAAACTCGTCCCCATTTGGTGCTCAATACTACTCCCAATAATATAACTCATGCTCATATGTTTAAAAACATTTCCTCATCATCAAAATTTGAGATTAGTACTCATAAGGGGTTCTCTTAAAAGAGATAGTGCTCAAAACTCCTCATGGACTCATTTGGAAATCAAAATTTCCTCTCGTCTTAAATGTAAAAACATTAACTCTTGGGAATACTTCGTTCCCTTATTTTCACTTTTGAAACATGACTCAACTCTCCTCATTGTCATACTTAGGTACTCAAGTCTTAAAACAAGTTCTAAAAGTTTGCAAAAAGACTTCTTAAAATAGGGTTTATGCCGAATTATGGACGTGAAAGACTCAATTCAACGTTTTCAATGACCATATATAGAACTCAATACTCGAAACTCAACAACTTAGAACTCAAGGTCTTAATGATACTACTCATCTCAAGAATGCTCGACTCATAGGGTTCATGCAGAATTATGGGCATGAACAACTCAACTCAAGGACCTTCATGTACAACATATGGTAGTCCCATAATTAGGAATATAATCTCAAAAGAATTAGGAACTCAATACTCAAGAACTTAGAACTCAAAGATACCACTCTTTCAAGGATACTCAATTTATGGAGTTCATGCGAAATTATGGGAATGAAAAACTCGATTCAAGGATCTAAATAATAATGTAGACTTATTAATACACTCTTCTCATTTTTATACTTAGTAAAAACATTACTTAACTCTACCTCGAATTTGAATTATGAATTCAAGGATCATGATTATGATATATAGGNCAAGTCTTAAAACAAGTTCTAAAAGTTTGCAAAAAGACTTCTTAAAATAGGGTTTATGCCGAATTATGGACGTGAAAGACTCAATTCAACGTTTTCAATGACCATATATAGAACTCAATACTCGAAACTCAACAACTTAGAACTCAAGGTCTTAATGATACTACTCATCTCAAGAATGCTCGACTCATAGGGTTCATGCAGAATTATGGGCATGAACAACTCAACTCAAGGACCTTCATGTACAACATATGGTAGTCCCATAATTAGGAATATAATCTCAAAAGAATTACGAACTCAATACTCAAGAACTTAGAACTCAAAGATACCACTCTTTCAAGGATACTCAATTTATGGAGTTCATGCGAAATTATGGGAATGAAAAACTCGATTCAAGGATCTAAATAATAATGTAGACTTATGAATACACTCTTCTCATTTTTATACTTAGTTACTCGAGTCTTGAAACAATGTATAAGTAATTGTAGAAGACTCCTCGAAAAAACTCAAAGGAGCTTTCTCAAACTTTACTCTTAACTCTACCTTGAATTTGAATTATGAATTCAAGGATCATGATTATGATATATAGGATTTCCCGATGATTATATGTAGTTTGGATAGTTAAAATCAAGAAGAGAGTGAAGATATGGTTTAAAATAACTCAAACGGAACAAACGACGAAAAATGAACGGGGCAGGTGACCTTGGCGCATTCTAGGCACAGGCGCCAACCCCACATCAACTGCAGCCCATTTCTGGTGCACTGCAGGCGTGGTGCACCAACCCTCCTGGTGCATCCATGGCGTGGCACACCATCCCTCCTGGTGCATCCGTGGTGCGTATACCCAATTTTTGGCCCTAATTCACTTAGAATCGATTGATTTCTTCCAAACCCTCTTAGATTCGTATACCCAACATAATGAAATGAAAAACTACTCAAATCTCCTCAAGAACAACCGTCAAACTCAAACCCTCGCCTCAAGAACTTATAAAACTCCAAAAATAAAGATTGAATAACGAAACATCAAGAAAACTCATCAATAACATCAATACACATATTTCATGAACGAATTTGATAAAGAAACTTTTGATTGGTGTGAGGGTAAACTAACCCATCACTATGAAATCTTACATACCTTAAAGAACTAGGTTCTTGGTGAAATCTTGGATGAACGCTTGGAACCTTGAACTTTTTCTCCTCTTGAACCTCCTCTCTAAAGTCCTAAACATTTTGGGGATGAACGAAACTGATTCTAATCAGTTTAGACCCTAAATTAGGTTTAATTCACGCTTAGATAAAGTGGAAGTAAGGAAAAGACTAAAATACCCTCCTTAGTTTGAGTTAAAAGGCCCTATCTAGAGAGGCTGCACTTAAACGGTCATATCTCCCTCATCCAAACTCGGATTTTAGCAAACTCTATGGCGTTGGAAAGAGAACTCAAGGATCTTAAAGTTTGTACCTTATGGGACACCTAACTCATTATGTGCTAAATGTTATATTCATTTGAAGTTGACCCAAAACTTAAAAGAGCTTACGCATAACTTGAATGAATTTCTCTTTAGTTAATTTTGGAATTCGAGATGCTACATCTAGTGACCTTGACAACTAAGAAAATTTTAATTCCTCAGTTAAATCTTACTCACAACGAAGAATGGTTCGAGTCTTAGCTAAAAAATATTTGGGGTGTTACATTAGACTTCAATTGTGAGTTGTGGTTCAACTTCAAACGAACATAACTATTAGTACAGGATGAGTTAGGTAGCCCATGAGATATCAAGTGAAAGATCTTTGAGTCCTATTTCAAACGCCACTAAGTTTGCTAAATTCCAAGTTTGGATGAGGGAAAGGGCTAAGTTCAAGGGAGAAAAAGGGAGAAAAACTTCAAGCGTTCAAGATTCTTGCGAGCTTTGAGGATTATCGCCATGAATTTGATTCTTCTGAGTTATGTAATCTTTGTAGTGATGGGTTCTTCACCCTCATTCCAACCATGAGTTTCTTGATTAAATTTCGTCCATAAAAATCCATGTATTGAGGTTCTTGGTGAGTTTTCTTGAAGTTTCGTTCTTCAATCTTCATTATTGGACTTTGATGAGTTCTTGAGGCGAGGGTTTGAGTTTGAGGGTTGTTCTTGAGGATATTTGAGTAGGTTTTCATTTATATGTTGGGTATAAGAATTTAAGAGGGGTTTGATGAAATCAATCGATTCTAGGTGAATTAGAGCAAAAAATCGAGAAGAAAAATTCGTGAGAACATTCTGAGTAGGGGGTGGTGCGATGCGCCAGGAGGGCTGGCGCACGACACCTGCAGTGCGCCAGGAATGGGCTGCAGTCAAGGTGGGGTTGGCGCCAAGGTCGCCTTCCCCTATTCATTTTCCGTCATTCGTTCCCTCTAAGTTATTTTAAAACGTATCTTCGCTCCCTTCCTTACTTTAACTATCCAAACTACATCTAATCAATGAGAAATCCTATGTATCCAAATAATAATTCTTTAATTTACATTTCAAATTCAATGTTTGAGGATGAGGAAATGTTTTTATGAATATGAGCATGAGTTATATTATTGGGAGTAGTATTGAGCACCAACATGGGGACGAGTTCAGACAACTCAAAGTCCTCATAAACCATGTATGCCAACACGGATAAAGGGTCATACTTTTTAGATGATTCCTTATTTCTTTTAACCATAGCTTAGTGGATCCACTTAGTTGAGGATGTCTTATACTCCGGCAAGGTATAGGACAGTTCTGGCAACATAGGCAAGACACTGTATCATCACACAGCTCATAGTGATGGTTATCAGTTAGAAAATCTCTCAAATAAGAGTAAAATAATTGTTATTGTATTTTTAAATACATTGAGTTATTATCTACTATTTTAAAATCTTTCTATACAATGCATCCTTATTGTTGCTTTTATATTGAACTGAGTTGAGTACTTTTGACTATCCTTGATTTGAGTTGAGATGAGGTGAATATGTTCTTGCTTTTTATCAAGTTCAAACTTATGTCATTGCTTTAAAGTTTCCCTTGCATGCTCGTACATTCCACATACTGACGTCATTTGTCCTGCATCTTTCATGATGCAGATACAGGTAACCAGGGTCATCAACAGGTGCTTTGCTGATACTACCTGCAGTTCCAGAGTTACTTTGGTGAACCTCCTTGCTTCTGGAGGATTCCCTTTTTATTTTCAGTCTTATTAAGATGTCGTGAGTCTTGTCCCGATGTCTATTATAGTTATTAGAGGCTTCATAGACCAGTGTGTTTTGATTAGTCTTTTCATTTCCATTGTTAAATGTTTAAGACTTGAGTTGCCTCTTTTTGATAGTTGTATGTTTTTCTAAATATTCTAAGTTATGTATTTCGAGACAATTGAAGTTAAATATTTACTTTTAAGTTCATCTTATGTTGAGAAAGTCTTCCACTGAGTATTGAGCCAGGCCAAGGGTTCTCTTGGGGACCAACTGTGGTTATCGAGTGTCGGCCACGTCTAGAGTGTAGGCTCGGGGAGTGACAAACTTGATATCAGAGCATAGAGATCAAGAGTCATAGGGTGTCTATGAAGCTGTGTCTGTAGAGTCCTGATTATCGATGTGAAACGCACCACATCTATAATTAGGATGCTGCAACATTTAGTAAATATCTCATTTCTTTCATACTCTTTTCGTGCGATAGAGTTAGACTTTATAAAAGTTTCTTTCTAATTCTTTTTTGCGCGTATCTTTCAGACATGCCTCCACAAAGATTTGTTCGAGGTCGTTCTTCTAGGAGGAATGTTGATCCTCAGGATCAAGGGATCCCCAATGGACCAGAAGTGCAACCCCAAGGAAAGGTCACTAACGCTGAGTTCCGGGATGCTATCCGGATGTTAAGTCAAATGGTGACCAACCAAGCTGGGCAACAAAGAGGGAATCATGGGTCCCAAAAAATGACATTTTTTAAGAAGTAATAAAACATTTTTTAAGAAGTAATAAATTGAAANCCCCCCCCCCCCCCCCCACACACACACATGATTTCTAGGGCCAAGTACTCGTGGATCTCAAAAAATGACATGATTTAGAATGAGTATTTAAGGTATGCTTTCTTTAGCTCGTTGTAACAAATGTCATTTTAAAAATCTCATCATTATCATTCTATATATTCATGTGCACGTGACATCTTCTGAATGAATGACTATTTAGATTGTGACATCATACGAATGACTATTTAGGTTATGAATGAAAACAACATGTTGTAGAAGTGTAGCTTCTATAAACTAGTGGATTATGTCAAAAGGATGGATGTATACGCAAAAAGGAAAAAGACATATAGAATAGCAGAGGTAATTAATAAAGTTTAGGTATATTTTTGTTAGTCCATGAACAATAGTATTTGTACATCTCAATAAAAGAATTAAGAGAAAAAGAAAGCATTGGCATTGATCAATAGACTTCTCGAAACAAACGAAAGATGAAACATAAATCATGGATCAACTAAGCCATAAGAAGCAACTATATACATCCAATTTTGTTTGATGATAGCTAATACTATGTATTTCAAAGAAACAAGTTCACATAATGTTTTCTAACAATGCCATTTGACAAACATGGAGTACTAACAATAGAATATTACTGATATTCTCCACAAGGATGAGAGATTTATCATTGTTGTCCGAGGGCTCTCTCCTCAATGTCTACTAGTCTTACAGTACAACAAACGAGACATTTATTTGTTTTCCTTTTTGTTGTAGTACATTTCATATAAATATGTAGGCAATATATATATATATATATTATATTACCTTCATAAGGCTTTTCAATTTGGTATCAAGCTCATGATATGCTTGATTAAGGTTTCTTATTGCCTGATCTTAGGCGTATTTATATGCCTAAGTTGTCAATAGTTGCCGATGAATTGATTGAATTAATGAATAATCTTGAGTCTATTAGCTTGATTTTGTGTAACTTGCTATGATTGTACACTAATACGTGTGATTAGATGTTTCAGGAATTATTAAGGAGATTGAAGTCGAATTGAAGAAAAGAGATGCAAGGACGTGAGAAGAATACACTAAGTATGGAAGCACCAAGGCATGGGGCTCTGAGAGGCGTGGCATGCCAAGGAAAAAAACTTCAGAGACCTTGGCCTGGCGCTCTGAGAGAGGTGACGCGCCAATGCTTGAATTACTGGGATGCTTCTCAAGCGCACTGAGAGGTGTGACATGCCAAGGCTTGGATTACTGGGACGCTTGCCTGGCACACTGCCAGGCGCAACGCGCTACACCAATATTTTAGAGACTTTGGCCTGGGGCGATGGGTGGCGCGAAGCCCCACAAAATTTCAGACTTTTTCAATAGATGAAGATTTAAATAGGACTCTTAGTTGAAGTAGAATTCGACTCTGTTGTTCCTGACTCTTATAAATAGACCCCTTGCGCCAATTTTTAGAAAGTTCGACATTATTTTGGTGTGCCACAGCAAGTTTCATCATTTGTAATAGGTTTCAATCTTCTAACTCTTCTATTTTCCGAAAATCGCATGAACAGTTGTATTTTGTGGTTTTCTAATAGTATGAGTGGCCAAGCGCCTTTGTTCTGGGGCTGTAGCTACAAATCGAATGTTGAATATTTAAGTATTTTAGTATTTTAGAGGGATCCACCTGGCGCACTGGATGGCGCGGGGAGCCAGGAGTCAAATTTCAGCGACCTGTTTCAGGCGCGTTGAAGGGCGCGTCACCTCTGCCATGGCCCCAATGCCTAGTTTTTTTAAAACCGGGTTCTTGACCTGGGAAAAGCTCGACCCATCCCCTTAAAACACCGCAAATCCCAAATTCATCCCCACAAACCCTGAAACTCCACCGACCCAACCCCTAATTCCTCCCAAATTCTTCTTCTTCAACTCTTTTTTTTCTTCCCTCCCTCTCCAAATTCCTCCATTAACACCCACCAAAACCTTTTCCCTTCCCTAAACCAACCTTCCTGCTTCCATTACTCCACTATAGAAACACACAAAGCTTCACCCTTCACTTCACACTCCTCCAACCCCCTCTGTCTCTCTAAAATTTCTCCCTTTCCTTCTCCCCACCCAACTGCCAGTCTGACGCCCTTCTCTTTTTCTTAACTTTTTTCATAGGTACTAATGGCACCAAAAGCTAAAAATGTTGTCGGAGGAGCGGGTTCCAAATGTAATAGGAAGGGCGAGGCTTCCGGGTCGTCTAGTGGCCAGGAACCGATTTGGAAATTCGGGGAGAAGGTCGTAGAAAGATATGGCTGGAGTGGTTTACTGCCAAAAAGGGGCTAAATATATGGGAGATGAATATGTGAATGAGGTACATTTACAATCACAATTTACTGTGATTTACAACACTGTGACTCCTTTGGAGCTGAGGTTTATCTTTGAACATCCGGGGGATTGTAAATTGTCATTGTTCGGGAGTTGCATGCCAACTGGCTCACCGAAACAAAGTATATAACTGTGCCAATCCGGGGTAGGGATGTGAAATTTTCTGCTAGAATATTGAATGAGTTCTTAGGTACCCCAAACTCTGATGCTAATGATTTCAATAAATTAAAAAAAAAAACCCCTTATAGAGATATACGTCATACATTGTGTGGGGTGGAATCGACTTCTAGGTGCGAGAGAAGCAAGGGTACTAGGAGGCATTCTACCCTCTATTTTGCTAATTTTAATCAAGTAGCTCGGGTGTGGTTGAAAATAGTTTGTAGTGTTTTGTTGCCCGCTAAACATCTTATAGATGTGATGCGAGATAAGGTCGTTCTGGTTTATATGTTGATGAAGGGGATGCCCATTAATGTTTGGGCAATTCTGAGGCAAAATATGATGAAGTTCAGAAATAATTTGAGGTGGCAGTTTTGTTACGGGGGGTTGATAACCCATTTTTTGAGGGCTGACGAAATTGAGGAAGAAGTAGTGGACTTGACTGTTGCTTTCCACTCCAACTTGATTGGAAAAATAGTTGATGTGACTCAGACAAAGGCATTGGACACGTCTCATGGACCTGTCATGTCAGCCCAAGAGCGGCAAGCCCGAGATGATAGTGTTATGGCTAGGGTGTTCGGCATGGAGGAATTGCAACTGCGGATAGGAGGACGTCCGGTCACTGATGAGGAGATGGTGACATTGGTGGATCGCTACCCTTTGACCAAGAGTGCAACTTTTCTATGCGGGACTGGTCCCGCTTTTCTGGAGCCTCTAGATGATGATGAGGCCACGACGGATGAGGCGATGGATGAGGAGGATGATGATGATGCTGTTAATAAGGAGGTGAATACCTTAATGGTTATTGATGGTGCTCCTGACGAGGCTTAGAGGTCCGAGGGAGTATTCCTATCTCTGTGTTTTATTTTTGCACTGAGGACAATGCTTATTTTTAACTGTGGGTGGGTAATATGTCTCTTTTTTATATATCTGTTTAATGCTTTATCGAGTCTAGTTTTAGTTCTAAGTTTAGTTTTTAGTTTTATGCCAAAATTTTCAATTTTTTTATTTTGGGTTCCTCAGCGTTTGTTTTTTTTGTACTTTTACTGAGGATAGTCCCTTTGAACCAACTAGGTCTAGCTTACTACTTTATTGAGTCTTAGAGTCGTTGTAGGAGTGACATTTCCCAATGATTGATGGATGACGATTGTCTTAAGGGAAAGTTAGTCACATAGAGGAATAGGATTGAGAAACCAACCTTGGTCTTTTGAAACTATGTCCGAAAAAGTTAGCCAGACGTCATGGGTAGTCATAATTGGAAAGTTGCAAAAGATTTATAACCTTGAAACATGCATTTGTTCTTAGTTTTAACTGAAAATAAAAACAAATGGGCTTAATTGTGTAGTAGTACAGTAATGCAAGTTGTATGAGAATGATGTTTGATAAATCCTTATATGTGTTGTGATGCCATGTGTGGTGAGTTATTGCTAGTTCTTGCTTCAATTGATATCTAGACTTTTCCCGGTGTGTGTGAATTAGTAGCTTGTATGACTTGGGGAATGTGATTGAGGCATTCTTTGAAAAAGCTAATTCTTGACTCTACTTGTATGCCTACTATTGAAATAACCCCTAGTGAAGCCCCATTGAGCCTTCAGCCTTGTTTGTTGATAAGCCACATGATAAGCCGAAACCCTTTTGTTTGATACCAAAGTCTTTTGATCCCAATGAAATCCTTAATGCACTATGTTAAAAAGAAGGGTTGAAAATGTTGGTTGATATGAGAAAGGGTGAAATGCTAAATTTTGTGGAAAACAAAAGAATAAGTAAAACTTTGTTTTGGCCCTAGCCCTTAGTGACAATGTGCACCTTGTTTTATTTTAAAAATATAGATAAAAGAAAAAGTGACAGAGTTTTTGAAAAAAATCGATTAAACTTATAGTTTAAGTGAAATCGAGTTTCCAAAAGAACAGAGTCGCCACTTAATTTTTAGTAAAAATAAATTTTTTTTTAAAGGTTTTCAAAAGATTTAAACAAATAAAATCCATTGAAAATAAAAGGGTTCGAAGTTCAATGTACATTTAGAGAAGGTGTTTGGCCCTCGGAATGCCCGCTAACTCGCGGTTGACCGGCCATTTGACCAAAATGATTTTGACTAATTTTGAAATTTTAATTTAAGTAAAAGAATTCATTTATTTTAACTAATTATTTTTAGAATTTAACTAAGTAAAGAACTCACGACTTTGACTAATTTTGAAAGTTTAACAAAGTCAATAACTCATTTATTTTAACTAATTATTTTTGAAATTTAAATTAAGTAAAAAGAGCTCATTTATTTTGACTTATTTTTTTTATTACTATTATTATTTTTATCACTTTATTTATTTTAAGGGGGAATAAACTAAAGGGAATTTTCTAAAGGGGAGTAACTTATAAAGTGCAAGTCGAATTTAAAGAGTATAAGTGGAATTAAGTGGGAAATAAAAATATAAATATGTTTAAACTAAGTATAAGAAAAGAAGAAATGATATCTCTCGGGGAATTTAATTAAATAATAACCAAACACGAAAGAGTTAGTCAACATAAATATAAATAAATATAAGGGAGAAGAAGATCAAATTCGGGCTTTTGGCCCAAGTTCGTGAACCTATCCTAATACTAAAAATACCCAATCATGGGTTTGGGCCTATTTGAATCCCAACTCTTTTGCTGGACACCTCTCAGGCCCATTTTCGCTGTTGGACCTGTTGACAATTTCCTTGGGCCGATTTCTTTTTAAAGCTTTAAGAAAGCCATATACACTAAGTGTATATCAATGTATATGGAATGATTTTTCAATCCAAATCTCCACATTTGTTCATGTGTATTCACCGTTAGACCTGTACGCCTATATTTTGCATTTTTTTCAGCCTTTAATTCCAATTTTCCACCTGTATGTCATCATATATTTGCATATATTTCGCGTATTCCCCTGTATACAATGTGATACAGCGTACTTTTGGAGTTCCGAGGGACCTGTTTCAGCTTCTTTTATTTATCGAATATGTGAGGATGACCCGAAACGACTCAAGGATATGTGAGAGTGGAGTCCAAAGTGAACTCGGATTGGTGTCACATGCAATGATAACAAAATGAAAGGTTAGCACTTGGGAGCATGCAAATTATTTTGAGTTTAAAATTAACCTCAAGATTTGCAAAAAAGAAGAACAAATAAGGAACGGTAAATTATTAGAGGAGCCAGTAGCTCTCACATGAGGAAAACAACAATAAGTAGCTATGAGCTTACACTGAAATTCAAACATTATGTATAACACGTTATTACTTCATTATTGAAGATGATCCACATGTGATGATATCAAAGAATGAACCACCATAAGTACTTTAAAAAAAAATAGAAATAATTTCATTGACTCTTGGCCTTTCTTAAAGAGAGCATACAGTTAAATGCAAAATAATCGGGAATATGAGCCATAATTTTCTAAAAAATAAGATTCTGTCAGCATAAGTTATTATGATTGGAGAAAGGAAAATAGTTCATGCTTTTGTCAATACATGTAGGAACAAGGCCCCACACTACATCATGGAAAGATTCCAGCTAGAACCAAATGAGAAGTCTTGAATAATTTATTACATGCAAGGCCTAAGTATGTCTAACTCTCCCGTAGATATAAAGCAAAATTTCAGATTTAGAAGAGTCGAAACAATCCCAAAACAGAGAGTGTGAAGACACTAAAATGACCTCAGGATATAGACGTTTTGATTTTTTCCATTCAACTTGGAGGAACGAAGAAATCAGTGCCGGATGCCAAACACTAGCTCAAACTCATGACTTATAAAAATCGATTAAGACAAATAGGATAACCTTAAACTAGACAGAACATTTCGGGAAGCCGACAAGAACAATAATAGGCTGCTAAACCAACATCCATTCTTCCCGCATTGGTGAATTTCAACTAAATCACGACCAACTCAAGCAAAATGCACATCATACTCAAAGTGAAGGAAAAAATGAAAAAAAGATACCGCAAGAACCCGTCACGCTAGCTAGCCACTAAGACTCTTATGTCTATCAGAAATCAGATACGCGACAGTAGCCGACTATTCAAACATGCTTCGAATAGAAATCACAATCAGCCAACTCGAATATAAAGCCAACAAAAGAAAAGGAAATTTTAGCTAAGCCTCCAAAACTGGACCACAAAATCAACCAGGAACACACACGTTACACTGGTATCGCCATCCAACTAATATTTGACAAACAAAACGGCCAGTGAATA
>NC_064292.1:34047879-34111938 GCF_019186545.1 Solanum stenotomum
TTGATTCGCTGGGCTTGAATTGGATTTTCGGGTTTGATTTTTCTGGATTTCTGGGGTTTGTACGCGAAGAAGAACGTGTAGAGGTGGGGTGTGCTGGAAGCTAGAAATGGGTTGGGTTTTGGGAATTAGGTCGTTTGGTTGCTGAAGAATTAGGAGTAGAGAGCCCAATATTGGTTTATTAAAGATTTGAAAGGATGGGGAAAATAAAATAAGGTAAAATCGTAAATAGATTATGGCTAAAGTGAATTTAATTTGTGACATCGGCTAAAATAAAAATAGGATGAATTATTAAAAATTAATTATCGAGCTTCTTAATTTTAACAAAATAGAACAATCAACTTTATTGTAAACTAATGATTCAAAGTTATAACCGTAATTTAAACTAACCTAATTTAAATAAAATACTTACTAAATTTAAAATCTTTTTGAGATGATTTTTCGAAATGTTTATAAAATACACTAATTATATACAAAATTATATAAAACATATATATTACTTAAAAATTATAAAAATTATAAAATTGATTAGAAGTGACTTAAAAAATATTTTGAACTTTATAAAAGCTAATTATTTCAAACAGTTTGGGATTTAAGAAGCTCGGTGATTAATTTAATATTGTGGAGGGTCAAAATTGGGTGTCAACAACTGTCCCTCGTTTTACTTGGATTGATGGAAGAAATCCGAGGAAGACGAAATTGACGAATCCAATTTTGGTCGACCACATCTTCATTCTTTGGGAAAGGGATTTAGTACGAACTCTAGAAATTATGGCCGAACCCTGAAAAATGGGTTTCCTACTTATCTCAGGCTATATGAGAATTTAGGCCACTTGTAGTTCGATACGCTTGATTTGACGCACGATTGGCAAGAATTCAATAGTCATCCTGATATTGGATTATGAGGAGACCAGAATGCTCGGGAATAAGTTTTGAGGGTGAATGTTGGAGTACAACTGAGTTTTCAACATTGATTCCGCCTACATATCCCTCGATGTAAGGAATCAGGCTGCTTATAGTTTGACTCAATCGATTGAAAAGGAAATCTCTTATGCTAAGATATCATTCGGTTCTGGAAGAATGGCAACTCAGTCGAGTATGAAAAAGAGGCTTGCAACCTATTAGTCATGAATGTGGTGCACTTCACACCCATAATTAAGAACTTACACTGACATAATTTCTAAAGCTCTTGGTGCATCGTCACTCAGATTGGAAAGCTGCTCCGGTAGAGAGAAAAAATTTCCGAATGCGAAACTGAAACCGACAAACCTAAAGATAAACCTACATGCCTTCTGATAGGGGTGTGGTTTGATTGTGGTGGAAGTCGCTCCTTTGCTCGCGTCCTAAGAGTTTGACACTCCTCTTTGGACTATGTCCCAGTTCGCTGCTAAGAAAAGTTCCACGTTGTGCTGCATCCTAATTGATGTCGTCCGCACCTGTTGTTTGTTTTGAGAATTCATCCTCTTGGATGCTCTCGACAAAGACTGAGATAAAACTCATTAGCATAAATATGCAATTCAGATAGAGGGATAGTGTCTTCTACCATGTTGACATCTAATTGCTCTCCTTGAACATTTGGCGTCAACTCCATCGTGTTCGACGCAAAGAAAATAAAGTTAGTGTTTCATATTTGCAATATAATCTTTAATGTACTCTTCCTTTGATTAATAAAATAGGTTGATGTAATATGTTGACAGTTCTCTTGACGTCGTTGTTGATAATTCTCTTGATGTCATCTTATAAAGAAAAAATGATGCAGTCGATGTTGATCTTCTTGTGATGGGTAAATCTTTCACTTGCAATGCATAACTTCTTTTCCGCGATGCATGAATCCTTCTCTTGCTATGCATGAATCTCTTTCCCGTGATGCATGATGTTTTCTCTTGCTATGCATGGTTTCTTATTCTTGCTATGCATAAATCTCTTTCCCGCGATGTATGACTTCTTTATCTTACAATGCATGACTTTTTTCCGCGATGCATGAATCCTTTTCTGTGATGCATGAGTCATTCTCTTGCTATGCATGAATCTCTTTCCCGTGATGCATGACTTTTCTCTTCGCGATGCATGAATCCTTCTCTTGCTATGCATGAATCTCTTTCCCGCGATGCATGGCTTTTCTCTTCCGCGATGCATAAATCTCTTTCCCGCGATGCATGACTTTTCTTTGCGATGCATGAATTCTCTTGCAATGCATGACTTCTCCGCGATGCATGACTTCTTTCTCTTGCCTCCCTGATACCAAACAAAGATGATGCTTCACCCAGCAACATGGGTGATCTTCTTGGTAGTTCTCTGGGTGGCGGTATCGTCTGAATCGACAATACAATAAAAATGATCCTCGGAGTAGTGGTATCATCTCATTTGACAATACGATATAAATGACTCTCCAAGTAGTGGTATCGTCTCATTCGACAATATAAATAAAAATGACCTTCGGAGTAGTGGTATCATCTCATTTGACAATACGATATAAATGACTCTCCGGATAGTGGTATCGTCTCATTCGAAAACACGATATAAATAACCTTCAGGGTAGGAATATTATCCTATCTGATAATATAACGCAGATAAACGTCTGCTAGGTATCTCTAGTTGCTGGGAAATAATAATATTGTTCTCTTCGTGGTTTTCATTTGTCCCATCTCTGAATATATTTGCACGTTCATTATGGACTTCGCCTTGTTGGGAATTGAATAAAATAATGTTATTCATATTCCAAAATCTTTGATATAAGTAGCATAAAATATTTCCTACATTCACAGAAAAATTGTCAATTTTGGGGAGCTCTTTGCCCTTCTGACTTCTCCATATTCATTGAATGGTGGAATATGTTGATCTTGAGACAAACTTATAGACCTGCGTCCACAGAAAAATTGTTAGTTTTTTAAAAAATGAACTGATCCGTGTCGATCTCTTCGGTTGTCTGCTTCTTGTCTTGCTATCTTTGGTTGATTTCTCTGATCTCCCGCTTCTTGATAGATAAGACAAAACATCTTCTTATGCAAATATAATTGAAACATGAAGGAAAAGTTTTTAAGGAAAATAGATTTTCAAAAGTAATGTTTGGAAAAAGTCACTGCCAAGTGTTATGTCAAGTCAAGTTTAATGAACGTCATTCAGAGTTGGTGTTTTGAGATCTATCTGATCACTTGTTGGGAAGTATTCGAAGTTGCTCTAAACTCTTGTTGAACCTTATTGAAATTTTTGAGGTCATCCTCAAATTTTTTTGTCCCAGTTAACTGTCTTGACTTATCTTGAACTGTTATGAGCAAATCACGGAATTTTTGAAATCTTCTCAAAAATTCTGTCCCAGTTGCAAATCTCAAAGTAACTTCAGTCTCAACTTTGCTGGAGAGATCTTCTTCTTGAGAATTTTTGAGTCCCTCTCAAAATTTTTTGTCCCAGTTTCTATTGTAAAGAGAAATAAAAACCTGACGGGAGATATGATCGAACCCTTGTGGCACCTACGTATCCCGTTGAGGCAGGAATCAGGTCAAACGTAGTTCCCCCTCTCGAGGATTAACAAAAATAAGAAATTTACAAAGAAACCGACCAAGGCCAACATAGGCCGCCTACATATCTCATTCTTGACAATTCAGGTCGAACGTAGTTCAAATACAAGGAAAAATATTAAAAGGGGATAAAAGAGTGACCGAGGCCGACATAGGCTGCCTACGTATCTCATTCTTGAGAATTCAGGTCAGACGTAGTTCATTACAATAGGGATAAAATTCTAAATAAAGCAATTACAAGCAAATAGAACGATTACAGGGGAATGACAGAAATACAAACTGAAACTTCACACGTAGTATCTCTTGACAACATCTAAGTTGATTGGTTTGGGCCATTCGGTGCCATCCATCTCCGACAGGACCAAGGCACCTCCAGACAACACTTTACGAACCATGTAGGGTCCTTGCCAATTTGGTGCAAATTTCCCTTTGTACTCGTCCTGATGAGGGAAAATGCGTTTGAGAACTAACTGACCAACTTCAAATATCCTGGCTCGTACTTTCTTATGGAAAGCACAAATCATTCTATGTCGATACAACTAACCATGACAAACGGCGACCATTCTTTTTTCATCAATTAATGTTAACTGATCGATTCGCTTGCGGACCCACTCAGCGTCACTCAATTCAGCTTCTTGGATGATTCTCAATGAAGGTATTTCAACTTCTGCAGGTATAACTGCTTCTGTTCCGTATACTAGCAAATATGGAGTAGCTCCAACTGATGTTCTGACAGTCGTTCGGTAACCCAACAAAGCATATGGAAATATCTCATGCCAGCCTCTGCTATTACCAATCATTTTCCTCAAAATCTTCTTTATGTTCTTGTTGGCGGCTTCTACGGCTCCATTCATTTGGGGACGATAGGCAGTTGAGTTACGGTGAGTAATCTTGAATTGTTCACATATCTCTCTCATCAAGTGACTGTTAAGATTCGCTCCATTATCAGTAATGATAGATTCTGGTACTCCAAACCTACATATCAAGTTGTTGCGAACAAAATCAGGTATAACTTTCTTGGTTATCGACTTGTACGAAGCTGCTTCCACCCACTTGGTGAAGTAGTAAACAACAACCAAAATGAATCTATGTCTGTTAGAGGCGGCCGACTCTATTGGACCAATGACGTCCATGCCCCAAGCTACAAATGGCCAAGGTGAACTCATAGCGTTGAGTTCGTGAGGTGGCACCCAAATCAAATCTCCATGCACCTGACATTTGTGACATTTCTGCACAAACTTACAACAATCATGTTCCATAGTCATCCAAAAATAGCCGGCTCAAAGGATCTTCCTCGCCAAAGTGAGCCCATTCGTGTGAGTACCACAAACTCCAACATTTATTTGTTCCAGAAGCTTTGCAACTTCACTAGCATCAACACATCTGAGAAGACCTAAATCTGGAGTCCTCCTATAAAGGATTTCCCCAATTGCAAAGAAATTGAGGGCGATACAGCGTATCAACTTCTTCTGGTTGAACGTTGCATTCTCAGGATAAGTCCCATCCTCTAAATACTTCTTGATGTCAAAATACCAAGGCAAACCATCTGGTTCCGCTTCAACGTGTGAACAATGGACGGGCTGCTCTTTCACTTCTATATCCACTAGGTCAATATAACTTGTATCTGGATTCTTAATCATTGACGCGATGGTGGCAAGAGCATCGGCCAACTCATTATGTGTCCTGGGAGTGTGTCTGAACTCAATCTTGCGAAATCTCTTGCACAACTTCTGTATATACCGCACATATGGTGTGATCTTTGGGTTTTTCATGGCCCATTCCCCTTGAACCTGATGAATCAGCAAATCTGAATCTCCAATAACCAGCAACTCGTGAACATTCATATCAATTGCCATCTTCAGATCGATGATGCAAGCTTCATATTCTGCCATGTTGTTCGTACATTCAAATCGGAGTTTACCCGCCATAGGATAGTGCTGACCGGTTTTTGACACTAAAACCACTCCGATTCCTTTCCCTTGATGATTCGCCGCTCCATCAAAGAACACTCTCAACCAGGGTACGCTTCAGAAATATCCTCACCAACAAACGAAACTTCCTCATTGGGAAAATAAGTCTTGAGCAGTTCATACTCTTCATCAACTGGATTCTCTGCAAGATGATCAGCCAAGGGTTGCGCCTTTAACGCCTTTTGAGTCACATACACAATGTCAAACTCACTCAAAAGAATTTGCCATTTAGCCAACTTCCCGGTCGGCATTGCTTTTTGGAAAATATACTTCAACGGATCCATCCTGGAAATAAGGTATGTGGTATAAGAAGACAAATAATGTCTCAACTTTTGAGCGATCCAAGTCAAAGCACAACACGTTCTCTCCAAAAGAGTGTAACGAGCCTCATATGGAGTGAAATTTTTGCTCAAGTAATAAATGGCTCGCTCTTTCTTTCCAGTTTCGTCATGTTGGCCAAGTACGCATCCCAATGCGTTATCTAAGACAGACAAATATAGCAATAACAGACTCCTTTCTCGTGGAGGGACCAACATCGGCGGATTGGACAAATAGTTCTTGATGGCATCAAAAGCAGTTTGACATTCTCCGGTCCACTTGGTCGAGGCATCTTTTTTCAATAACTTAAAGATGGGCTCACACACCACTGTGGATTGAGCTATGAACCGGCTGATGTAGTTCAACCTTCCCAAAAAACTCATCACCTCTTTTTTGGTCTTTGGAGTGGATAATTCTTGGATCGCCTTAATAATAGAAGGGTCAAGCTCAATGCCCATTCTGCTGACTATAAATCCCAACAACTTGCCAGCTGGAACTCCAAAAGCATAGTTGGTAGGATTTAACTTCAAATTATATCGGCGTAAGCGATCAAAGAATTTTCTCAAGTGAGTCAAGTGGTCCGAACCCTCGCGGGACTTGATTATGACATCATCTACATACACCTCGATCTCCTTGTGAATAATATCGTGAAAGATGGTCATCATAGCCCTCATGTAAGTAGCACCGACGTTTTTGAGACCAAACGGCATCACCCGATAATGATATACTCCCCAAGGCATAATGAAAGCTGTCTTTTCTGCATCTTCTTCATCCATCAGGATCTGCTGGTAACCCGCATAACAATCCACAAATGACTGTATCTCATGTTTAGCACAGTTATCAATGAGAATGTGGATGTTTGGCAATGGAAAATTACCCTTCGGGCTTGCTTTGTTGAGATTTTTGTAGTCGACACAAATTCTAATATTTTCGTCTTTCTTGGCAACTGGAACAACGTTGGCTAACCAAGTCGGATATTGCGTCACTTCCACTACATGAGACTCGATCTGTTTTGTAATCTCCTCTTTGATCTGCAAACTCAACTCAGGCTTGAACTTCCGAGTCTTTTGTTTTACTGGACTGAAATTTGGATTGATCGGCAACTTATGGGACACCATATTCGTGCTCAACCCTGACATGTCTTTATAAGAGCAGGCAAATACATCAATGTGCTCCCTGAGCAAACGAACCAGGTCTCTTCTTTGGGCTTCAGTCAGATGGATACTGATTCTGACTTCTTTGACACATTCATCATCTACGAGATTCACAGTTTCAGTTTCTTCAAGATTTGGCTTGTGTTGATTCTCGAATTGTCGAAACTCCTCAACAACATGTTTGGGTACCTCATTTTCTTCATATTCCTCATACTCATCATCACCTGCCTCATTTTGTTCACTCGGTCCATGACATGACATGACATTGGCAGGTTTTAAATTAATATTACTAAAATCATAAACAAACAAAGTTAGGAAAGTAAAATATAAACAGATAAGTAAACAAACAAATTTTGATACAAGAGGCTTTTCATTTAAATTGAAAGACAAGCACAAACTTTGGCCATGGCCGAGGGCCATTTTGCCTTTTCAAACATCACA
Organism: Solanum stenotomum; assembly: GCF_019186545.1. Lineage (NCBI taxonomy): Eukaryota > Viridiplantae > Streptophyta > Magnoliopsida > Solanales > Solanaceae > Solanum > Solanum stenotomum. The sequence continues at coordinate 34,055,275 of NC_064292.1, forward strand.
AGGGAATTTAAAAGCTTCAAACAAATAACAATTGTATAAAGGGTGGGTCTCAGGCCTCTTCCGGACCACCACCGATTTTAAAACAAACAAAGACATATGCCTTTTCTACCCAGATGAGCGGGAAATCAGGAGTGGTGTGGAGGTCCAGTTCTGTAATTGCTCATCAAGTTCTGCATCACGGATGCCTAATGTCCCAGCCTCTTCCTTGATGACCGCATCAATCTCCTCAAAAAGGCCCCAGATTCCTTCCTTGAGACCACCATCGTTGACATTTTCTCGTACCAGAAATGACTGATACAGATGAGGAATTGGCCTGGCCAATGTTTGATCAACACTTTTGTTCTTCATCTCTGCTTCATCAGCCTCTGTGGGGACATACCCCAAACCAAATTTTGCTCATTTGGCGGGAATTTTGATAGGTTCGATGATTCCTTGAAAGTGCTTCCCCAATCCGAAACCTGGTTCGAAACCATTCTGGAGCATGACAGTAGCAATCATCTTGTACACGGTAGGCATAAGCGGCTGTGGAGCCAAGTCATCACCGGTGGCATTTACCAACTCCACCGTGTAGAAATCACAACCTAGAAAGACATCATCAACGATCGGTGCGTACCCATTGGAATGACTCCCTTCACCATAAATGACCAATTCCTTGTCCTTGCAAACAAACTTCATTAGTAAATGAAGGGTAGAAGATACAGCCCCAACCATATGAATAAACGGTCTTCCCAGAAGCAAGTTGTAACTGGTGTTGATATCCAACACCTGGAACTCCACATTAAAATCTGCAGGACCCACCTGAATATCCAAGTTTACCACACCCAATGTTTCTCTTTGCACTCCATCAAAGGCCCTCACATTGACTTGGTTATGGTGAAGATTTCCCAAGTCGAATTTTAGTTACCTAAGAGTCAAAAGTGGGCAAATATTAAGACCGTATCCGTCATCGACCAAGACGCGATTAATTATACTATCTCGACACATACAGGTGACGTGTAGAGCTTTGTTGTGCATCCTCCCTTCAAAGGGCTGCTTTTCGTCATAAAAACTGATTCGGTGCCCTCGGATGACCTGGTTTATCATGGCTGCTAAATTGTCACTGTTAGTACCCACAGGCACATAAGTATCATCCAAAGCCCTCATCAGAGCCTGCCTATGTAACTGCGAACTCATCAATAAGGCCCACACAGAGATCTGAGCCGGCGTCTTCTCCAAATGCTTCACAATCGAATAATCTTTCTGCTGCATTTTTTGCCAAAGCTCCTCGGACTCGGCTTCACTGATCAGCCTTTTTGTTTGGTCCTTCTTCTGCCCCCATTGGGCCAATTCTTCCGGTGTGTAGCACCTGCCAGATCTGGTCATGCCTTAAGTAACAACCGTTTTGATCACAATTTTTGGTCGGGTAAGAGTTTCTCTCGGTACCAAGGCAACAGCCTTCTCGGATGTCAGAATCACAAACTCTTTCTTCTCTCTGATGCTCAACGAAGTTACGGCTTTTTCCAGTTCATCAAGAGCAATCAGAACTATTGCCTTTGTCACACACCAATCATCATTGTCTTTATCATATTGATAGTGGCGCCTCCATGATTTGGCAGAGGATTACTATTGACATTGGGCGCAACAGTCTGAAGAGAGACATTCTGGTCAATCAGGTCTTGAATCTTATGCTTCAAGTTGATACAGTCTTCAGCATCATGTCTAACACTGTTGAAGTGATACGCGCACCTCTGATCAGGCCTGTAAAACTTTGAGCTAGTGTCAACCGGCTTGGGACCCACTGGATGAATATATCATGCCGCAGTTAATCGCTCGAACAGCTTTGTTCGGCTTTCAATAAGTGGAGTGAAAATTCTAGCAGGCTTCTTCTCAACTCTAGGACGGGAGGGATCATAATTGCCTTGTTGAGGGGGAGACATTTGGCGATAATTTGGAGCATTCGGACGGGGGGCTTGATATCTGAGATATGAGTTGGTTTGGTAGTTTGGTTGTGGAGCTTGGTTATTCGAGGGGGTATTTTGGTAAAGTGTAGCTGTGGTGTGGTACATTGGGGGAGGCATTTGGTAATTCGTCTGAACGTTGGCACAGTTAGGGGCGGCATTTTGGTAGTGATGAGATGGAGTCTGGTAAACTGGAGGGGGAGTTTGCTAGATAGTGGAGGGAGTTTGGTAGTTAGGAGGGGGAGTATTTTGATAACTGGGAGGGGGTATTTTGGTAACTGGGGGGAGGGGTATTCTGGTAATCAGCCTGTGCATAACAAGCCGGGTATGAACTCTGTGAAGGTCGAGAACGAACTTGGTATGATGAGGATTTCCTTGGGATCTTTTTCTCCTCATAAGAGATAAAGGACACATCCTCTCTTTTCTTCTTCAACAAGCCCGAAGATCCGGGCGAGGCAGCAACACGGGCAATCTTCTCGGTTCTCAATCCATCTTCAATAGTCTCACCTACCTTGACTATCTCAGCAAATTTTGCTCCAACGAGCAACATAATTCTGTCATAATATTCGGGCTCCTGCAGCCACACAAACACTTCGACAATTTCATTTTCTAACATAGGGGGTCTAACTCTAGCTGCCTCATTTTGCCATCTATATGCGAATTCTCTGTAACTTTCGGTCGACTTCTGCTTCATCTTCTCTAATGAGTAACGATCAGGAACGATCTCCACATTATAGGTGAATCGTTCAATAAAGTCTTTAGCCAGAGCGTTCCAGCTAGACCACTGTCTCGTTTCATGAGACGTAAACCATTCTAGAGCCTCTCCGCTCAGACTTAGGCTAAAAATCTGCATTAACAAAGCTTCGTCTCTCCCAACTCCCACTAGTTGGTCACATTAGGCCCTCAAGTGTGCTAAGGGGTTCCCCGTTCCTCTGAAGATGTCGAATTTTGGCACCTTGAACTCTTTCGGGAGGTCCAAATTCGGATGAATGCACAGGTCTTCGTAACTCAGCCCGACGACCTCAGGAATACAATTCAACTCCTTCATGGCTTTTCTAATTTCCTCTTTCATATCTATCTTGGCAGTCTCTTCTTTTGACCTCTACTCTCTCTCCCTCTCCTCATAGTGGTCGAACTCTGAACCAGGGGCGTCATGCTCGTTTGGGACCGGTATTTGGAAAGTGGTTTGTTGTGGTAGTGGAGGAGCGATAGAGGGACTCTGGCCATTTAAAGGGGTGTGATGGTTTTGGGGAAAAGTTTGGGAGCTGGTATACTGGTTTTGGTGAAGGAGGGAAGTGCGTGGGTTATTAGGGCTTTGGCTGTGAGGGGGTAGGCCGGTTTGGTGGTTTGCATTGAGGGGAGGGAGTGGTGCTTGTAGGTTGGTATTTTGAGGAGGGGGTGGTGTTTGATAAGAGGCTGAGGCGTAATGGGGGCTGGTATACTGGTTTTGGTGAAGGAGGGAAGTACGTGGGTTATTAGGGTTTTGGCTGTGAGGGGGTAGGCCGGTTTGGTGATTTGCATTAGGGAGAGGGAGTGGTGCTTGAAGGTTGATATTTTGAGAAGGGGTGGTGTTTGATAAGAGGCTGAGGAGTATTTTCAGTAAGGCTAGTTTCTTCGTTGTTATCACCCATTGCCGCTTTTCCCTTTTGTGAACTTTGACTGGGAAAAGAATCTGTAGGCCCTTTTGATCTGGTAAAATAGGGGTGTTCAGCCAGTGTATCAACACAGATCAGTTCTAACTACCTGTAAAGAAGAACAACTCAAAGACAAATCTGTCAGTATTAGTTCTGGATGAATAATGCAAGATATCACATAGAAAGCAGGTAAACACATAAAAAGTTGCTTCGTTTGAGGACACGTCAACCCACGAGTAAGGGGGACTGATCTTTTGAACAAGCAGGAAATTGCCCGTTTTATTTTAGGGCCAGTGACTCAGAAAGGCTAAATTGCGTTGAGCTAAGGTCTTCTTGCTGCATCTTGTGGTATCTGTTGATCTGCACTCAATGTTTCCTTGTAGAATGAAAGAGGGGGAAAAGAAAATTTGAAAAAGATAGGGGCCGGGCCTTGTAAGGCTGCCTACGTATCTCCCAAGGAGAATTTAGGCCCTACGTAGTTCGAATACAAAGGAAATTTCCATTTTCATTCATTCATTTATAGTGATTACAAGGAAAGTGAAAAACTGATAATAAAACTCCTAAAAGATAGATGGTGCCTTTACCGAAGCTCCTTCCTCTGACTGTCGTATTAGCCACGGGGGACAAACTTAACTTGAATCTAGAGCTGTCAAAATGGGTTGGCCCAACCCAACCCTAACGGGCTAGAGAGTTAAATGGGTTGGGATAGGCTGACCCTTTTAATTAAAGGGCCGGTAAAATAGCAGCCCAACCCAGCCCTAAGCGGGCCACGGGTTGGGACGGGTTGACCCTTCAACCAAAAACGGACAACATTTTCCTCTTAGAAAGGATACAAACATCGATGTTCGATGGAAACGACATCAATACATACATAAATTCATTCATCAATTACACATACTTCAGTGAATATTTACAAAATAAATACATAATAGCCAAGATACAACATTCATAAGATTCATCCGAACAAAAAAAACATTACATAATCATTATTTTCATAAACAAGACAATAAAGGAGAAGTGAAAAATTAGGCATAAAACAAAAGTAAAGGAGGTCAAAGATTCATAGTTATAATGGAGCAATGAACTTGGGTTAATAAGAAAATTTAGTGGGCTAATGACCCTAAAATGTAAAAGATATATAAAAAAAATATAGTCTTGATTTTATATTGATATTTTAAAAATATTTATTGATAAAATCTTTACTAAAAATATATATAAAAAATATTTTAAAAAATTAATAGCCCACGGGCTGGTCTCTAAGGCTTGCGGGTTGGCCCTACGAGGCTACGGGCCAAACGAGGCTGGGCTAAAAAGCCTCGTTCCTAAATGGGCCAAAAAAATTAAGCCCAACCCCACTTAATTCAAGGGCTGGGTTGGGCCGGCCTCGCGAGCAAAGCTTATTTTGACGGCTCTACTTGAATCTTTTCCATGTTGACGAGGGATTCCATGTCATAGCGAAACCTGAGGCCCCTTCCAATGCTGTGATCTATGGCATCATGATAAGGGCAGGGTTTCCAGATCTCAATTCCAACGGGATCGATTTCTTTGTCATCCTTTCTGATAGAGGCCAAGACTCCTTCTTGAACTAACAAACCGTAGATATCAAACAACGTTTTCTTGAAAGGCGTGATGTAGTGACAATAAAACAAAGTGTGCTTAGTAATCGGCATAGTAGGCTCCTGTTGGTCACACGTAAGGACGGTGTTCTCACCCCACATATACGGGATCTCCCTAATGTTGATCAGCTTGCGGATTGCTGCCTTAAGCTCCACACATTCCTCTATAGTGTGTCCTCTTTGGTTTGGGTGGTAGGCACATGTTTTTTGAGAGCTGTCATGCCCAAACTCGAAAGTGGTTCCTTCGAGAGGCTTCAACATACCTGACGTCTTAAGGTGCTCGTAAATGAGAGCACATGACACGACTCTTTCCCCCACGCTATGTGTCCGCTCATAAGCTGGGAGAGTGATCTTTTGGTCTCCTCCTTTCAGACGTCCCAGGAAGGGAGGCATATAGATGATTTCCTCATCGACATCTTTTTCAGTAGCTCCAGGGTGAGTGTCTTCGGGACCACTATTTGCTTCTTGATTGAAGAAAGAGCATTTCCTGCCTATCCTCTGAAGTCTCATAGTTAAGTCTTTCTTGGAGACGTCATGTTCCATTCGCACAACAACTGTCCTTTCACTTATAACATCACATTTCGATCTTTTTGCTGCCAATTCCGCGTCTAGTGCCGTATTTGCTGCTTGTGCGACCACGGTGACGAACTCTACTTCTATTCTCCTTTCTCTGGTTTCTTGGATCTCTCGCCTGAGCCGCTGCAATTCCATCCTCAAATCCTCCTCGGTTAGCTCTATGTTGATACCCTTGCCTTTTTCCATCTTAGCGGCAATTTCACCTTTTCTGAGATGATAGAGTAGTATTTTAGGATTTGGTAGTAAACTATTATTTCTGGCTAGGAAACTCAAGACTCGTGGAATTTTGGTCGGACATTTTGGTAGTGACTTGTATTTGGCATTTTCGGAAAATTTGACAAGGAGTGGGCTAAAAATGTCCTCATTCAAAGCAACGTATCACATAAACAGTTAAAGCACACAAGTTAAACATACAAATATCGCATCCTAAACATGTATGTGACCCTTTTGTGCCAAGGGTAGGCCTAGCGGATTGAAGGATGTATATGTCTTTTTAAGCAATTCGTTATCCCCAAAATATTTCATTAATAGCATTAAAAAATGTTTGACGAACATAAAATTGGGGAAAAGAGTTCGAAAAATAAATTACAGAAGAAAGTACAATTAAAACAATCCCGCACAGGGGATGATAACAAACTCCAATCTCATTCTGATCTTTCACCAAGTCTGCTCCTCTTGGCTATGTTGACCTCTTCCCACATAGCATATCTGTTCGCCCATAGGTGATATCTTGCCAACCGAGCCCCTTCTTGATGTCTGAACCTCTCGACCGACTGAATCTGCTGCTCCATGCTATCATCTAATTCTGACATACATTTCCTGGATTTTTGTAGCTTTTGCTTCAACTGAGCTATGAATTTGGCGTCTTCTGAGTGTCGATGTTGATGCTCTAACTCATTCCTATCAAACTTCTCTTGGAGTTGATGAAGTCGAATTTGATGCTTGGCTCCAACATCTGCTATAATATAGGGAACGTTTGGACCGGGTTCGATAGTTCCGGCGAGACTCTTCTTTAACCATTCTTTGTAATCCTTAGAACATTCCAGACGAAACCTATTTGGCACCGGCTCACCCAATACCCTTCGAGTCTCCCATAATTGAAGCATCTTTTTAGTAAAAGCGACTTCGCCATTTTCATGATCCGTCACAAATCTTGTCATGTCTTCTATCTGAGGAAGCTCTTGTTTCCCTCCTAGCTGTCTAAGTACTCGAGAAGGAGCATATGGCCGAGTTCCTCTCAACCCAGCAAATATCAAGTAGGGGGCCTTTCTACTTCGGATCACAATTTGTTTTGTTACTACCAAGCATTGGATCGACCACTGCACATTTTCCTCTCTCAAACCCTGAAGTCTCGGGTACCAAAACTCTTGGCCTCCAGTCCTGTTGAAATGATTACGTTGCACCCACCAATCGTGACTTTCGAGTCTATTGGGCCTTTCCAAGGGATCTGGTTCTGTTGGATCATGAGCTTTGATCAAGTGTCTTATCATCCACCATTGAAGTATCAGGTTACACCCTTGCAAGAAACGTGTGCCGCTTTTACATCTATCCAATGCCCTATAAATGTCGGCAAGGATCATATGAGCCAAATTATAGTACTTTCTTGCAGACCCGTAGCCTACTCCATAAAAAATAGCACGAGTAACCATTACTACACTTTGATGGATGGTCTAGTTTGGTCCTTGGGGAAACACCATTGTCCCAAGTAGACATATCGCAAAAGTGAGGGGGCGTGTTTCCTTCCATTTTTCTTCCGAAACAAACTCTTCTTTGAACTTCTCGTAAGCTCTTGCACGTCCAAATCGATAATACAATTTTCGAAGTGGAATATTTGGCCCGGGAAGCCTGTCCATCCATTCAGCTTTGACGAGTGACAATTGTTTTTTGATTTCGGCAAAATCCCATACTTTTGGAAAGAGAAGATCAGTATCGGTGATGTTTCCTCTTGTTGCACATGCCGATGCTCTCGTAACTTGCAAGAACTTCATCTATAGTCGGGGTCAACTCTACTTCCCCAAACTGAAATACCATGTTGTCGCTATCCCAAAATTTCACCATCGTTCCAATCAAGTCGGGGTAAGCCACCATTTCCATTAATGATGGGAGATAGCCTATGTGTCTTTGAACTTTCTTCTTATCTTCCTTGTTCATGAATTTCCACCAAACTTGGAGGTAAGGATCAGGTATAGTCACCATTCGGGTTCTCAACGGCTCAAATGTCGGATTCATCCTACAAGAAAAACAAACAAAGGTAAGTTAACCCCACCCCCACTTGATAATTGATTTGTTTAAAAATGATATATACATCCTTCAATTAAAACACATAAGTATGATTGTCTTTTTATTGGCAAATGGGCCAAATAGACACAAGGTGGGCTTCTAATGGGCCCAACACGCCTTGGGTATTGGGTCGACCTAGTTCGAAATGCGCTAAAAATTGGGATTTGGTTTCGCTCTACGCTAGTTGACTAAGAGTGGCTTTGAAAGACCGGGAACCCAAGTGGACAACTTAGGCTGGAATTCACGACAACCATTGGACGCATGACGTACCAATAAATTGCCGATCCTTCCGAAAAAGGGTTGAGTATAAAAAGTCTGGCTGCGATTATGCCGAAACCGTCTTTAATATACTATACATATAATAGGAAGATGTCATGAACGCAATGACGGTTATAACAAATTAAACACGTTGAGAGCAGATAAACAATTCAGCAATTAATACAATTAGTCAAATAAGTCAAATCTTATGGTTATGACTTAATTAAATCCCAGCAGAGTCGACATTCCTGTTTTATTTAAAAAATATAGATAAAAGAAAAAGTGACAGATTTTTTGAAAAAAATCGATCAAACTTATGGTTTAAGTGAAATCGAGTTTCCAAATGAACAGAGTCGCCACTTAATTTTTAGTAAAAATCAAGAAAAAATTAAAGGTTTTCAAAAGATTTAAACAGATAAAATCCATTGAAAATAAAAGGGTTCGAAGTTCAATGTACATTCCGAGAAGGTGTTAGGCCCTCAGAATGCCCGCTAACTCGCGGTTGACCGGCGATTTGACCAAAATGATTTTGACTAATTTTGAAATTTTAATTTAAGTAAAAGAATTCATTTATTTTAACTAATTATTTTTAGAATTTAACTAAGTAAAGAACTCACGACTTTGACTAATTTTGAAAGTTTGATAAAGTAAATAACTCTTTTATTTTAACTAATTATTTTTGAAATTTAAATTAAGTAAAAAGAGCTCATTTATTTTAACTTTTTTTTTTATTACTATTATTATTTTTATCACTTTATTTATCTTAAGGGGGAATAAACTAAAGGGAATTTTCTAAAGGGGAGTAACTTATAAAGTGCAAGTCGAATTTAAAGAGTATAAGTGGAATTAAGTGGGAAATAAAAATATAAATATGTTTAAACTAAGTATAAGAAAAGAAGAAATGATTTCTCTCGGGGAATTTAATTAAATAATAACCAAACAAGAAAGAGTTAATCAACATAAATATAAATAAATATAAGGGAGAAGAAGATCAAATTCGGGCTTTTGGCCCAAGGTCGTGAGCCTGTCCTAATACTAAAAATACCCAATCATGGGTTTGGGCCTATTTGAATCCCAACTCTTTTGCTGGACACCTCTCAGGCCCATTTTCGCTGTTGGACCGGTTGACAATTTCCTTGGGCCTATTTCTTTTTAAAGCTTTAAGAAAGCCATATACACTAAGTGTATATCAATGTATATGGAATGATTTTTCAATCCAAATATCCACATTTGTTCATGTGTATTCACCGTTAGACCTGTATGCCTATATTTTGCATTTTGCATTTTTTTTCAGCTTGTAATTCCAATTTTCCACCTATATGTCATCGTATATTTGCATATATTTCGTGTATTCCCTTGTATACAACGTGATACAGCCTGCTTTTGGGGTTCCGAGGGACCTGTTTCAGCTTTTTCTTTTTACCGAATATGTGCGGATGACCCGAAATGACTCAAGGATATGCGAGAGTGGAGTCCAAAGTGAACTCGGATTGGTGCCATATGCAATGATAACAAAATGAAAGATTAGCACTTGGGAGCATGCAAATTATTTTGAGTTTAAAATTAACCTCAAGTTTTGCAAAAAAGAAGAACAAATAAGGAACGGTAAATTATTAGAGGAGCCGGTACCTCTCACATGAGGAAAACAACAATAAGTAGCTATGAGCTTACACTCAAATTCAAACATTATGTATAACACATTATTACTTCATTATTGAAGATGACCCACATGTGATAATATCAAAGAATGAACGACCATAAGTTCTTTAAAAAAAAAGGAAATAATTTCATTGACTCTTTGCCTTTCTTAAAGAGATCATACAGTTAAATGCAAAATAATCGGGAATATGAGCCATAATTTTCTAAAAAATAAGATTTTGTCAGCATAAGTTATTATGATTGGAGAAAGGAAAATAGTTCATGCTTTTGTCAATACATGTAGGAACAAGGTGCCACACTACATCATGTAAAGATTCCAGCTAGAACCAAATGAGAAGTCTTGACTAATTTATTACATACAAGGCCTACGTATGTCTAACTCTCACGTAGATATAAAGCAAAATTTCAAATTTAGAAGAGTTGAAACAATCCCAAAACAGGGAGTGTGAAGACACTAAAATGACCTCAGGATATAGACGTTTTGATTTTTTCCATTCATCTTGGAGGAACGAAGAAATCAGTGTCGGATGCCAAAAACTAGCTCAAACTCATGACTTATAAAAATCGATTAAGACAAGTAGGATAACCTTAAACTAGACAGAACATTTCGGGAAGTCGACGAGAACAATAATAGGCTGCTAAACCAACATTCATTCTTCCAGCATTGGTGAATTTCAACTAAACCACAACCAACTCAAGCAAAATGCACATCTTACTCAAAGTGAAGGAAAGAATGACAAAAAGATACCGCAAGAACCTGTCACGCTAGCTAGCCACTAAGACTCTTATGTCTATCAGAAAACAGCTACGCGACAATAGTAAGGTTTATGAATCAATTCTTGGTTGTCATTATAAGTTACTTCTATATTCTTGTTTTAGTATTTTATGCTTGATCACCATAAGATAAATCCATTGTCTAATCTTAAAATCAAGAGAGGAGGGGTTAGATAGACCAAAAAATATAGAGAGCTCGATCAATCCATTAAGTTGAGGTGATTTGTGTTCAGGAGTGACGCCCGGATGAACAACTTGCCTGGTTACAAAACAGGATGAAATATAAATGCTCACCAGTTATCCCTGTTTATCCCCGCTCAACGATGTTGTTAGACAACTAACTAGAGTAGGCGACTAGAGGTCTAGAGACCCGACTCATACAATTAACCTTGTAAACCAGTAACTTGACAACTAAAATTAGTTCTAAGCTAGTAATATGATACATGAGATTCATTTCATGCTGCAACCCTGGAATTTTCCAAGCACTGTAAGTAATTTTATTATTTTGTTCTTGCATTCTTTTCTTTTGGCACTCTTAAATAAATAATTAGACCAGTATAATTTAGTAAAAATAGTTAATTGACAAGTCCTTTGGGTTCGATAATCTGGTTCTTTCAAGAGCCACTATATTACTTTCGCGACCACGTACACTTGCATATGCAATTGGGAGCAACACTGCCTCCAGACACCTACACAGATAAGGTGGAAAGGTTTTGTCAGATAACCTAAGACAAATAACATATCCACTATAGTCTCATGAGTAGGGTTTTGGAGAGAGTAGAGTGTATCCAGACCTCAACCCTGCATACCTTTTTAGGTAGAGAGATGGTGTTATGCAATCTGTGTTTAAAACAATACTACTAATTACAAAAAACTTTGCAGAAACACGAAGTTACCAAAGTTTAATGAACCAGTGAAGAACATAAATCAATTCACAAAACTAAAATATGTAAAAATGTACCAGAATCTGGAAAAGAACAGAATGGAAAGAAAATCAAGCCCACTGAATGCACAATGTCCCTTAAGGAAATAATTCCCCTCTAGTATCTGAGGTTTGATTTGAAATATGTCTTCCCTGGATAGAATGATCTCAATCACCAGTATATTGATACCCAAAACTTTGGTGTCAATGAGCCACTTAACGACAGTAAAGTACACGAAGAAAGTTTGTGCATAAGAAGAAGAAGAAATCAAAAAAAATTATAGGTAAAAAGTTTGAAGAATTACGGGTATTTATAGACCAGAGGAACTGATTCTAAAAGGTTGAAACCTTTCAGAATCCACACGACCATTCATGAATGTTTGCAACCTTTCAAACAATTATGACTGTTCCTGAAAGTTGCAACCTTTCAGAACAGTCGCACAGATCTGAGTCGGCTCAAAATGTTTCGGTTAATTAACTAAATAATTGAAACGTTTTGTCCATTTAATTTAATTAATTAATTAATTAAATAATCTCTCGATTGATCATTTTCCAAAGCTGAGCCGAGCGAGCGACGATGATGATGGTGCGAGGGGGTCCCTCTTTCCAACCCTTTTAAAAACTAATAGAAGTGTTTCTCTATTTGAACATTCCTATTTTTCTTTCCACCACCAATGAGGAAGAAATGCCTTTTCTTAAAGAAAAAGAGAATCTTTTCCAATTCCTCTTTTCATCTTCCGTCCATTTCCCATTAGCTCTTGCTATACCCAACAATCCCCTACATTAATGGGGAATGGTCATAAAATAAAGGAATCCACGGACAAGTGTGTACTTTACAAGCAAGGATCAATTGCATCTGGATAAGTAGGTTTCCCCTTGGACTTTCCGTAGTGAACACATGTCGGATATACTCGATAAATCGGTAGATGCGATATCTTTGAACCGTCGAGCTTTGGGGTATACCTAGACAACCATATGTCACACAATTAACCTTTTACTATTTATGGTTCTTACGGTTATGTTGGCTTCAGCCATGAACACCTCCTGGTTTTATGAGTGTATAAAGAATAGGTTTTTGACAAAAAAATCTCTTTGAAGCTTCTTACACTTCACACTCACATAGGTTATTTCTAACCGTGTCATCTTGTAGATACACAATTTGGTCAAATCTGCCAAACTTAGCAAATCATTGAAAACTTTAAGCTTTACTAACTTCATTAACAAGCCTTAATTTTTTAACCTCGTTCATGAACATTGTCGTCATCATGAGAATGGATTGAGTTGATTGACAATGTCGAACCGTCAGTCAAAACTTTGTTTTTCTCCTAGAATCTAGCTCTTAAGATCTCCAGTCTTCTAGATAGAGTTACCTCTATGATGACTTTTCCTAAGCCGCAAACACATTCCCTTAGATGATCTCTCAACTGCCTTACTAGGCCTCGTTAGTGGATATGACACATTGTCGCTTGACTTCACATAGTCAATTGTGATAATTTCACTAGAGAGCAGTTGTCTTACGGTGTTATGTCTCCAACGTATATGATGAGATTTCTCATTGTACATGATGCTCCTTGCCCTACCTATTGTTGCTTGACTATCGTAATGTGTGCAAATAGGTTCCACAAGTTTGGGCTAGAATGGAATATCCTCTAAGAAATTCCGGTGCCATTCAACTTCTTCACCAGCCTTATCTAAAGCAATAAATTCAGATTCCATTATAGAGCCAGTGATACATATTTGTTTGGATGATTTCCAAGAGACTTCTCCTCCACCAAGTGTAAACACATAACCATTTGTGGATTTTACTTCATTTGACCTGGTGATCCAATTTGCATCACTATATCCTTCAATCACGACAGGATATTTATTATAATGCAAAGCATAGTGTTGTGTATGCTTCAGATACCCCAACACACGTTTCATTACCATCCAGTGAGTTTGATTAGGATTACTTGTGAACCGACTTAGTTTGCTAATAGCACATGCTATATCTGGTCGCATACAATTCATAATATACATCTAACTTCCCAACACTCTGCATATTCCAATTGAGAGTCACTTTCACCTTTATTCTTTTGAAATGTAAAAAACTTAAATCAATTGAAGTTTTGACAATGTTGAAATTCAAGGAATTGAACTTATCCAATACTCTTTCAATATAATGATATTGAGATAATGCTAGTCCCTGAGGAGTTTTGAGAATCTTGACCCCCAAGATCATCAGCAGCTCCTAAGTCCTTCATATCGAACTTGCTGGACAACATGCGCTTAATAGCATTTATATCGTCAATATGTTTACTCATTATTAACATGTCATCAACATACAGACAAACAATGACTTCATGATTCAGAACGTTATTAATGTAAACACACTTATCACATTCGATAATCTTGAATCTATTTTCCAACATTGTTTGGCCAAATTTAGCATGCCATTGTTTGGGTGCTTTCTGGGGCCCATAAAGCGACTTCACAAGCCTGCACACTTTCTCTTCTTTACCTGGAACTACAAACCCTTCAGGTTGTTCCATATAAATTTCTTCCTCCAACTCTTCATCTAAGAAGGTTGTATTTACATCCATTTGGTGGATTTTAAGATCATACAATGCCGCTAGTGCTATTAACATCCTAATTGATGTTATCCTTGTTATCGGAGAGTATGTATCAAAGTAGTCCAGACCTTGCTTTTGTTTGTATCCTTTGACTACAAGTCTAGCCTTATATTTGTCAATAGTCCCATCGGCTTTCATTTTCCTTTTACAGATCCACTTTGATCCTAAAGGTTTATTTCCTGGAGGAAGATTAGCCAATTCCCACATATGGTTACTTAAAATTGATTCAATCTCACTATTGACTGCTTCTTTCCAATAAATTGACTCAGACGAAGGCATAGCTACTTCAAGAAAGAATGCCACAAAATTTGGTCCGAAAGAAGTGGATATTCATTGGCGATTACTACGCCTAGGATCCTTATTAGGTCATGTATTTTCCGTTGATTCTCCTCGTGGTCGTTTAGGTCTTTCTTTTGTCGACTCACATTCTATTTTATATGGATAAATGTGTTCAAAGAACTCATCGTTATCTAACTCAATTACCTTATTCACATGAATTTCATGATTATCAAACTTGTGAACCAAAAACCGTCAGGCCTTACTATTCACATCATATCCAATAAATACACAATCCACTATTTTGGGTCTAATTTACACCATCTTGGGTAAAGGAACCTCTACCTTTGCTAGACACCCCCACACTTTGAAATATTTCAAGTTGGGTTTCCTCTCTTTCCATAACTCATATGGAATCGATTGCATTTTGTTACGGGGTACCCTATTGAGTATCTTGTTAGCCGTAAGGATGGCTTACCCCCCCCCCCCACAGGTTTTGCAGTGAACTAGAACTGATTATCAAGACATTCATCATTTCCTTTAATGTTCTGTTCTTCCGCTCCGCCAAGCCATTTGACTGTTGTGTATAGGGTGCAATAGTTTGATGAATAATACCATATTCCAAACATATCTCTACAAAAGGAGATTCATATTCTCCACCCCTATCACTCGGAATCATTTTTATCTTTAGATTCATTTGATTTTCCACTTCATTTTTGTATTGCTTAAATGCATCAATTGCTTCATCCTTACTATTAAGCAAATATACATAAGAGAATCAAGTGCAATAGTCAATAACAATTATAAAATACTTTTTCCCACCATGAGATGGTATTGACTTCATATCGCATATATCTGTGTGAATTAAGTCAAAAGGTTTTGAATTCCTATCAACAGACTTATAAGGAATTTTAACAAACTTACTTTCCACAAAAATTTCACAATTCGATTCATCACATTTGAAATCAGGCAATACTTCTAAAGTAATCAATTTTCGCAAGGCTTTGTAATTTACATGTCCCAAACGGCCATGCCATAAATTATTTGATTCCAATGAGTAAAAGAAGCCGAATTCTTATTAATACTGTCAACAACCATTAAATTCAGGTTGAAGAGGCCCTCATTGAGGTAGCCCTTTCCTAAGAACATCTCATTCTTACTTATTACAGCTTTGTCAATAACTAGGACACACTTAAACCCGTTCTTAACGAGCAGTATAACAGAAACTAAATTTTTTCCTAATAGTAGGAACGTGCAGACGTTGTTCAAAGTCAACACCTTGCCGAATGTCATTTTCAACATTACTTTCCCAGTTCCTACAATCCTTGTTGTTGCTGTGTTCCCCATGAACAAATCTTCATCGAACTCAACAAAAGTGTACGTTGCAAAGGCTTCTTTCGCAGAGCAAATATGTAGAGTGGCACCTGAGTTGAGAAACCACTCCTTGGGATTTCCAGCTAAGTTGCACTCACTCCAAGATCATTGCATAGAGGTCATCTACATCTTCCATCTCTTTCATGATGTTCGCTTGACTTTTGCCTTTGTGTTTGTCTTTGTCCTTTCTTGGAGCACGACAGTCAGAAGACTTGTGACCAGTCTTACCATAGTTGTAACAGTTTCCCTTGAATTTTTTCTTGGCCTGTTCTGACTTCTGTCTGTTGGACTTCTTTCTCTTCTTTCCTTTGGTAGGAGCTTCTTCAAGAATATTAACTCCAATTATTGTTGAACTCTTATGAGACTTTTTTTCGGTGGTTTTGTTATCTTCCTCAATCTTGAGCCGAGTCACAAGATCTTCAAGCTTCATTTCCTTACGTTTGTGCTTTAGGTAATTCTTGAAGTCATTCTACGAAAGAGGTAACTTCTCAATCATTGCAGCAACTTGAAACGCTTCATTAACTACCATGTCCTCAACAATCAGATCATAGAAAATAAGTTGAAGTTCCTGCACTTGTGATCCAATAGTTTTACTATCTAACATTTTATAGTCTAAAAACATTGCGACCACAAACTTTTTCAAGCATGCATCTTCTGTCTTATATTTCTTCTCAAGTGTATTCCACAATTCTTTTGAAGTTGTCATTGCACTATAGACATTATATAAGTCATCTTCTAAAGCACTCAGAATGTAGCCCTTACATAGGAAGTCTGCCTGTTTCCATGCTTCAATAATCATGATTTTTTCTCTGTCTGACAATCAGCAGCAGGCACCAGAGTTTCTTCATTGGTAAATTTCTGCAGACCAAGAGTGGTAAGCCAGAAAAATACCCGTTGCTGCCATCCTTTGAAATTCGCACCAGAGAATTTTCCCGATTTCTCTGCTGGTGGTACAACAGTTCGGGTTGGTGCACCAACAGCCACCGTAACATTATCATTTGCCTTTTTTGAATCTGTAAAAAATAGAAATCAATACAAATGGCTCAGTAAGCAATAACTTAAATTGCAAACTTAATAGGAGTATAAAACCACGAGGGTTTTTGTCTCCACCAGGAACACAGATTAAAATATAAAATAATTAACTTAAGATTGTTATGCAATCTGTGTTTGAAACAGGACTACTGAACTTTGCAAAAACATGAAGTTACCAAAGTTTAATGAACCAGTGAAGAACCAAAATTAATTCACAAAACTAAAATCTGTAAAAACGTACCAGAATCTGGAAAAAAAACAGAATGGAAAGAAGATCAAGCCCACTAAATGCACAGTGTCCCCTTAAGGAAATTATTCCCCTCTAGTATCGGAGGTTTGATTTGGAATATGTCCTCCCAAGATAGAATGATCTCAATCACCAGTGTATTGATACCTAAAACGCTGATGTCAGCGAGCCACTCAATGTCAATAAGTACACGAAGAAAATTTGTACAAAAGAGGAAAAAATCTTAAATTTTCGTAAGTAAAATATTTGAAGAATTACAGGTATTTATAGGCAAAAGGAATTGATTCTAAATGGTTGCAACCTTTCTGAATCCACACGACCATTGATGAAAGTTTGCAACCTTTCAAACGGTCATGGTTGTTCCTGAAAGTTGCAACCTTTCAGAACATGTATCTCCAACGACGAGAAATTCAAATAAAACAAGAAAGTATTATAACTAAAACAGGTCGCTCGGATCCGAGTCGGGTCATAACGTTTGGTAAATTAACTAAATAATTGAAACGTTTTGACCATTTAATTTAATTTAATTAATTAAATAAATAATTAACTAAATTATTAAAACAAAACTTTGTCCAAAAAATTATCTCTCGATCATTTTTTAAAGCCGAAGCCGAGCGAGCGACGCTACCGACGCCGCGAGGGGTCCCTCTTTCCAACCCTTTTAACAACTAATAGAAGTGTTTCTCTATTTGAACAATTCTATTTTTCTTTTCACCACCAATAAGGGGAAAATGCCTTTTCATAAAGCGTAAGAGAATCTTTTCCAATTCCTCTTTTCATCTTCCCTCCATTTCCCATTAACTCTTGCTATACCCAACAGATGGTAGACTCCCGACTCAAAGAACGCAAAAATAAAATATTTATGAAGACATAAGCAGTAATAATAGTAGGATAGAAAGATTCATACTCGTTCTTGAAATTATTGTCAGCTGCCTCGATAAAAACAGAACATCCATTCACAAGAGTACATACCCCAATGTTGCGCAAAAGAAGTTGAACAAATCAAATGGCATTATTATGAAGAATAATTCTTATGGCTACTTTAAGAAACAAAAATTCACCATGGCAAACTTCCTTTCAACTTGAAACAATGATTTTTTATAAAATCAAAATCCACAACTGGTGACGACTCACTAAAATTAAATGAAAGTACCACAAGTCATCAACAAACATAGTAAAAATAAAAAAATGAAATTAGCTCATAAAAATAACAAAAAAACATACAGACTCGTAGTCAGGGTGTATATAACAGTTCGAGCATTATTGAAAAATCACAAACAAGATTCCGGAAGAAGAACAGATCAGCTTCCTTCTTCAACAAGTAAATGTTTCGGAATTCGCTATTAACCATACCCTAAAAAAAGCACTCCAAGTGAGTGAAAACATCTATATGTTGCTTGGACTCTTCAAAAATATCTATAGATCATGTTGGACATGCGGCATTATTTTTGGAGAGTCCAACCAACATAATTTAGACGAGTAGAGAATTCAGGTAAATTATAGTAAGGTACTTAGAAGTGCAACATCATTGGTATACCTCATCCTCAAGTGATTGAATGAGTGGATTTATATGCATTTTATTGGTTTCGAGAACCTGCACAAAATAATTTTAATCATATATAAACAATATTATTTTATGTCAAAAAAAATATATGCCATTGAACGTACCTTGATCTCTAAGGACAT
Source organism: Solanum stenotomum (assembly GCF_019186545.1). Classification (NCBI taxonomy): domain Eukaryota; kingdom Viridiplantae; phylum Streptophyta; class Magnoliopsida; order Solanales; family Solanaceae; genus Solanum; species Solanum stenotomum. The sequence continues at coordinate 34,074,158 of NC_064292.1, forward strand.
CCATAATTGGCTAAATGCCGATTCATTCACTTTGTCAAACTCATCGTTCATAACCTTCACAAAAATGCTATGTGTATCATAAGAAGAATCACAACGGAAAGTTCTAGAAACTTCCTACGCCATAATTAGCGCTGAGCTACAATCTTGAGTTTATAAATTTAGAATCCTACCCTATCAAATTAAATGTCATCTTAGGAAAATAATACACTCTTTAATTATGATAAATTTAGTTATTTTGAATTATGTAGAAAGTCTCAACAGTTCATTTATATTGGAGTAGAAGCAGTACTCAATTTTCTTTATAGAGTTGATATTTCAAGAAACACTTGTTAAATAGAGATACCTTAGCAAACTCTATATTGAATTTAATAATTTTTTCAGAGCGTGATTTTTTGCTAAGATGACATTTGTTCAAAAAAGGGGGAGTAATTTTTTTGAATTCCAACACATTACATGGCAAGTTTAAATTAAAGACCACAAGATTTACTGAACTATTCCTTCTATCCCATATTACTTAATACTATATATCCACATTAATAATAATATTTGTCTTAATATCAATTTACAAAACTAAGATATAGTTAATTTATTTTCTCGTTTTTCCTTAAGATTAATTCTTTAAAAAAATATAAATACTATAATACTCTCCATTATTAATGTTGGTATTGATGAACAAGATATATGAATAATGAATATATAAAAAGAGTTAAAGGTTAAATTTTAAAATAAATTCTTTTTATTCATGATTTCTTAAGGACACAATCTGGAGAAATGAAATGAAAAAAGTATACACGTATTGATATAAGATCATAAAATTAAAAAATACTATTTTTAAATTTTTTATCTACAGGTTAATCAAGATACTTGAGAGATTAACTAGTATCCACCGATAGTGGACAAAAAAAATTATACTATCAGTTTATTTATACAAATATTATCAATATTCTTACATATAATTAATATTTAAATAAAATTAACAAAGAGAGTATTATAAGGTAACTTGGACTCTAAATTATTTATATAGAGTTGGTATAGGATTCTTATTTGGCTTACCAAAAACAAAGACTTCTTTTACCATTTGTCTTCATTGTTAATATTTGTCATGCTCGTCCTCAACACCAATAAAGAAAATTGAGACAATCACCAACACAAAAAAAATATATGATAACTTTTTATCATTTTTTCTTGTTATCATTGAGTCGGATAAAAAGTTATCATTTTTTTGTGTGTTGAGGTAGTTCTCTCAAATTGGTCAAATGGAGTTGGAGATGAGGGTGACAAATATTGACAATAAAGAGACAAGTGGTAAAATAATTCCTTATCTTTTATAAACCAAGTAAGTATCCTAAACAAAATTTCATATAATTAATTTAGAATTTAAGTTACCCTATAATACTCTTTTTGTTATTTTTATTTAAACATTAATAATATATAAAAAATACTTAATAAACTTTCTTCTTTGGCTTTCTTCAAAACAAAAATCCTTTTATTTCTCCCTACCGCGTTCCCATAATTATTTATTCTATCAATTTTGTTACCATAATTATTTATTCTATCAAACTTCTTATCATAATTATTATTCCTTTTTTTGGCTTTTACAAATAAAAGTCAAAGAAAGTGGAGTTGAGGTCAATTTCAAAACTACTTCCTCCCTTCATATTTTACTTATCCATTATTGTTGAAAATAATAGATTTGCAGATCACACGTTTGAGGCACTATAATAACCTTCACGCATAAATACAAAGGAAAAGTTGTTTAACTATACATACCCTTGACCCTCTTTGCAGAATCAAGTTTTTTACTACAAAAAATTAAAATATTAAAAGTAGAACACACAAAAAATAAATAGTAGTCAACATCTTAATAAAGTGTCGATGCAATTGACGTACCTCATTCTCAAGCTACTGAAAGATCCAACTTTCTTTTGGTTTTTCAATGTCAACAAGTTGCACACAAAAAGTGAATGTGTATCACAAGAAAAATCATGTAAAAATTTCTAGAAACGTCGAGCTATAATTTTGAATTTAAGAAGAAAAACAACTTCGACCCGAGCCTACACCCTTGACGTGGTCGGAGCTCGAGAACCATTGCTGGTCCCCAAGCGAACCCTCATCCTGGCTGACTACAAGTGGAAGAATAACTCAAGCATACTTAAGCATTAAATTGAAAGAAACATCTAAAAACAACTTACTAAATCTCAAAACTTTACTGAATATAGTGAGTATGAATCATAAGTTTAAATAAAACATCTGAAAACTATAAGACTCTCCAATATTGTCTATCTATGAAGCCTCTACTATATATAGATGAGTGTCGGGACAAGACCCACGATTACTCAAAATGTTACTAATACTAACAACTCATAAAATTGGAGTCCTCCGAAAGCAAGGAGTCTTACTCAAACGTTGGCAAGCAGACGAACTGATCTCAACGGACTCTTGTTGAGGATCCTAAGAACCTCTATCTAAATCATTAAAAGATGCAGTCGAATGACAACAGTACATTGAATGTACGGGTATGTAATATAGTTGAATAACAAATAACTGAATGAAAGGACTGCAATAGATATAGATATAAATACTCAACTGAATCAATACATGAACATGAAGTGAAAACCATTTAAGCTTTACAATAAAATATACAATGAAAGCAACATGAAAATAAAATACTTTACTTGTGGGGAGTTTCTCTAACCGACAATCATTACCATGAGCCTGACAATGATATAACGTTTCGCCTCACATTGCCAAGGTCATCCTATACTTTGCTGGGGTATACGATGATATCGTGACTATGGATCCATCTAATTTGCCTTCTCAAAGACAGTGAGGATTCACATGAAGAGTCAATGTTGTATTATCCTACATTGGTTATATAGTTCTATGCGACTTCCGAATCATAAAATACTCTAACCCAATTCGGTGCTTGATACTACTCCCAATATAACTTTATGATCAATGTTTAAAAGCATACTCTTCCTCTGGTTTGAGATATTTGCTCAAAATCTCCTCTTGAAAGAGGTAACGTCTCTTGAAAAATCTTTGAACTCATAACTCATTTTAGAAATCAAAGTTTCTTTTTTATCAATGTAAAAACTGATACCTTTGGGAATACTTAGTTCCCTTATACTCTTACTCAATTAATACTTGGGAACTCTTTCTTAAAAATATATCAAAATCATATTATAATATGATCATTGATGACTCGGAAAGTCATGTTGCATAAACATTGATAGTATATCTAGATACCATACTACTTAAAATTGATGGCATACTCGATTGTCATACTAATCATGTTTTAAAAATTCTTTCTTAAAACTCATCTTTAATTTCTCAAAAGCTCAGTTTAAAACTCAAATATTGGCTTTAAAAAGCTTCTCAAAATTTATAACTTCATTTATAGGGTTCATACGGAATTAGGGACATGAACGACTCAACCCAGGGGTCTTAATAGTAATATGAAAACTCAGTGCTCAGAACTCAAGGACTCAAGAACTCGAAACTAAAAACTCCTTGATACTACTCATCTAAATAATACTCTATTGCTATGGTTCATGTTGAAATATAGACATGAACGGATGAAATCAAGAATCTTAATGCATAACATATAGCAATTCAATAATTAGGAATAGGATTTCAAAGAATCAGCAACTCAAGAACTCAAAATCAACTCATCTCAAGAATACTCAAATCTAGGGATAAAAACCTAGAATACTCTTTTACTAATTTGAAAGTAGATGTAGGGCCTAAGGACGAACTAGGCCAACATTATGATAGTATTACATACTTGGAAGAATAAGGTTCTTGAAAAATCTTGAATAAGAACTTAATTAGAAACCTTCAAACCCTAGCTTAAAGGTAAACAATTAAGAAAACTTTTCTTGAGATTCTTGAATTAGTTTCTTGAAATATCTATGGCCAAGAATTATGATTTTCATTAGTGATTGATAATTGTATGGAGGCATTTGAGTTGGAAAGAATGAAATTCTTGGAGAAAGACTTACCTTGAAGAATTTGAAAAATATGGAAAGAATCTTGAATGAAGTCTTCTACTTTGATTTTTCCTTAAGATTTTGCCTTAGGGTTTGAGAGAGAAGATAATGATGTATTAAGAGATGAAAATCTGATTATTTTAGGTATTTAATTATTCTAGAAATTTGTTTAGTTTTTTCATAGAGGTAAAAAGACAAAAACGCTCCTTTTAAATGTTTTTTCGTCGTCTAATTCGTCACTACACTGTATCAGGTTGCTAAAATGGTCATAATTTTCTACTCGAAACTTAGATTGAGTCAAAATTAGTGGCGTTGGAAAGAAAGTTCAAATACTTTTAATTTGATAGGTTATGGGCCACATAACTCTTTATATCCTAATAGATATAGTCGTTTGAAGTTTACCCAATTAGAGTCTTACATCAAAACTTAATCAGTAAGGAAACTTTCAAATCAACTTTGTGTAAGAGATTCTAGTGACCTTAATTGATATCCAAAATCATTCACACGCTAAATAATATACCTTTACGTATACGGGCAATTTAAGAATAACCTGATAAGACCTTATTCACAAATGAAGAATGGTTCGGATCCTAACTTAGAATTTTTTGGGTGTTACAGCCCCGTCTTACTAGAATTTGCCAAAACTCAATTAATCTCTAGCCCCACGTCAACAAGCCTAACACATGAGTGGATCTGATACCATTTGTTTGTCCCTTCTTACTAGGATTTTCCTAAACTCAGGCCCATGTCGACATGGCTGACACATGAGTGACTCTGTTTCCATTTGTAACGGCCCAGTCCACTAGTAATATTGTCCGCCTAGGGCCTAGACCCGAACGGCTTAAAAATGCTTCATTAATTGGTAAGGTCTGTTTACTTATATACACAACACATCTCCTATATTTTTACCGTTGCGGGACTTCTGATCTTAAGTTGGAGCGTCACATTACCACAATTATTGTCCTTTTTATAATTTAATTTCTCTCAACCTTGTTTCCATAATTATTTTTCCTTTTTCTTGGGCTTTACAAGTCAAATAAAGTGGCCTTAAACCAGTTTGAGAATTACTCGTTCTGTCCATTTTACTTGTCTTGTAACATCCCAAAAATTTCTAAGTTAAGACTCAAGTCATTCTTTATGGTGAATAAGATTTGTACCGAGTGATTCTAATTTTTCTTAGATGTTAAGGTCACTAGAATTCCCTAGCATAAAGTTGAGTTGAAAACTTTCTTTTCGATTGAGTTTCACTAAGAGATTTTTCTTGGGTTAAATTCAATCGAACATATCTTTTAGAACATAAAGAATTAGGTGGCATATATGCTATCAAATCAAAGGTCTTTGAGTCCTCTATCCAATGCCGCAAAGTTTTCTAAATTCCGAGCTCCGAGTAAAAAGTTTTTCTCGTTTGAGTGAAGCCTCTCTAGTTAAGGCATTTCATCCGTTTGAGAAAAAAGGTATTTTGGCCTTTTCCTTTTCCCCATTTGTCTTAACTCGTTTATCCTAACCCAACTAAGGGTATGATCAGATTCTAAAGTACCCATTCACGTTCAAACCACTTACGGTTTTTAGAGCGAAGTTTCAAGAAATGGAAAAGAGAGGTTTCAAGTGTTCATTCAAGAGTTGAGGAAATTCGCCAAATCGTTCTTTCCAGGTATGTAAGGCTTCCCAAAGTTATGGGCTTGTTCTCTCACCCAAATCATGTATTTCTTCCATTAATGCATTCATGAAATCGTTTATGTAAAGATTCTTGAGTTGTTCTTGAAGTTTAGCCTCATTCTTTATCAATGGATATTTCGAGTTCTTGAGGTGAGGGTCTAGCGAATGAATGGTGTTTCTTGATATAATTTGAGAGAGATTTCATTAAGATGTGTTGGTTTTATGAACAAAGATAGTTTGAAAGAAACCAATCGAATCTAGATGAGTTGGGACCTGAAATTGAACAAGAAAATTCGTCAGATATTTTGGGTCCGAGCTGGGGCAATGCGCCCCCATAGCACTAGGACGGATGGCGCCCTGCGCCAGCAATGCATCCCAAAGTACTACCAGTACTTTTGGGGCTGGCACGACTTGCCACTGATGTGCTTGGGTCACCTGCCCTTTTTCTTCTTCATTCTTCGTCCCGTATGTGTTCCTTTAAATTCTGTATTCATTGTTTCCCTGGTTTTAACTCTTATAGTCTTCATTAATAATTGAAAGATCCTACATATCCTAATCATATCTCTTAAATTACATTTCAAATTGAAGAGATATTAAGAGGAAAGTTCAAAAGGGTCTTTGAGTATAATTTTGAGAATATTTTTGAAATCAACCATACACTTGAACTAAGTCTTGAGTAAAAGAGTATGAGAATGAGAAGAGTTGTATTCATGAGTCTACATTGTTATTGAAATCCTTGAGTTGAGTCGTTCATGCCCATAATTCCGCATGAAGTCTATGAATTGAGTATTCTTGAGAGAAGTCATATCGTTGAGTTTTGAGTTCCGAGTCCTTGAATTCTGAGTACTGAGTTTCCATATTGCTATTAAGATCCCTGAGTTGAGTCATTCATGTCCATAATTCCGTATGAACCCTATGAATTGAGTTATAAATCTTGAGAAGCTTTGTAAAGTCAACACTTGAGTTTTAAACTAAGTGTTTGAGGAAGTAAAGATGAGTTTTGACAAAAAGAGTTTCTAAAACATGATTAGTATGACAATCAAGTATGCCACCATGTTTAAGCAATATGATATCTAGATATGCCATCAATGTTTATCCAGTATGACTTCTTGAGTCATCAATGATTATATTACAATATGATTTTAAATTATTGTTGAGAAAGAGTTTTCATGTATGAATTGAGTAAGAGTATAAGGGAACTAAGTATTCCCAAAGGTATCAGGTTTTACATTGATTAAAGAGAAACTTTGATTTCTAAATGAGTATTGAGTTCAAAGATATTCCAAGAGCATTTACCTCTTTTAAGTGGTTATTTTGAGCAATTATCTCAAACTAGAGGAACAATATGCTTTTTTAAACATTGAGCATGAGTATATATATTATTGGGAGTAGTATTGAGCATCGATAATGAGTTCAGACAACTCACATTCCTCATAAACCATGTATGCTAACATGGGTACAAGATCATACTTTTTAGATTAATCCTAAGTTCCTTCGGGCACAACTTAGTGGATCCATTTAGTTGAGGTGATTTATACCCCAATAAGGTATAAGACAGTTCTGGCAGCATGGGCGAGACACTATATCATCACGTAGCATATAGTAATGGTTGTCGATTAGAGAATCTTCCAAATAAGAGTAAAAAGTATTTTATTGTACATTTATACAACATTAAGTTTTATTTCCCGTTTCATAATGTTTTAAATTTGCATGTATCATTGTTGCTTTGTATTGAGTTGAGTTGAGGTGAGTATTTCTTCCAGCCTTGTTAGTTCATTTAGCTATTGCTTTCAGTTTTCCCCGTACATACTCGTACATTCAATGTATTGATGTCATTCGACCTGCATCATTTTATGATGCATATATAGGTGCTCAGGATCATCAACAAGCATTTCATTGAGATCATTTCACCTTCTAGTCAACTTTGGTGAGCCTTCTTATATTTCGGAGGACTTCACCTTTACCTTATGGTTAGTAGTTTTGAGATATTGTGGGTCTTGTCCCGATATCCTTCTATAATAGTAGAGGCTTTATAGATAGTTTAAAGTCGAGGAGTCTCTCATTGTATCGTTTGTTGTTGAGATGTTTTGAGGTCATGAGACAGTTAATTATAACTTGTCAATTGTTCTCATATATCTATTTGACTTGTGTTCAAATTGAGTTTTTTTTAAGTTTATTTATGCATTTGGAGTTCTCATTTTTCTTGAGTAAGTTTTCTCTTTGTAGTCAGCCGGGATGAGGGTTCGTTTGGGGGCCATCAATGGTTCATAAGTGCCGGTCCCGTCCAGGGTGTAGGCTCGGGTCTTGACATGTCTAATATTGACATAACACACTTTTAAAGAAGTAATAAATTGCAATGGCCTTCCCCTATAGGATTTCTAGGGCCAAGTACTCATGTGTTCCAAAAAATGACACGATTAGAATGAGTATTTAAGTAATGTTTTTAGCTCATTGAAACAAATGTACTTTTAAAATTCTGATCATTAACTTTCTGTATATGCATGCGCATGTGATATCCTCTGAATGAACGACTATTTAAACTATGACATCCTCTGAAAGAACGACTATTTAGGTTATGAATAAAAATAGCATGTTCTAGGAGTGTAGCTTCTATAAATTAGTGGATTATGTCAAAGGGATGGATGTAATACGCAAAAAGGAAAAGACTCATAGAGTGACAGAGACAATTAATCGAGTTTGTTTAGGCACATTTTTGTTAATCCATGAACAGTAGTATATGTACATCTTGGTTGAAAAAGAATCTAGAGAAAAAGAAAGCATTGGAATTGATCAATAGATCACTTCTCGAAACAAATGAAAGATGAAACATAAATCATGGATCAACTAAGCCATAAGAAGCAACATTATATACATCCAATTCTGTTTGATGATATCTAATACGAAAAAGGCTCAAAATACCCCTAAACTATCCGAAATAGCTCATATTTACCCTTAAACTATATTCCAGCTAAAAATTACCCTTCCCGTCATACTATTGGGTAAAAATACCCTTCTTATAACTGATATACCGTGAGTTTATGATAGTTTTAATACATTTCACTTAAGATTGTGTGTGTCTAGGGCCTTTATGTATTGGTTTTTATGTGTTTTTATCATGTTTTGCCGGAACGATGTTTAGGGGTGGAAGTAAAGAAATAACTGAAAGAAATGCAAAACATGGCATCTACGGACCGTAAGTCCATTGACGCTCCGTAGATAGTGACCGTAGATCAGCATGCAAGGCATGGAAAACAACTCAGGGAAATCTGACCAAGTGCGGAACCACGGTGGCCATTGACGGTTCGTAGATTGATCTACCTAACGTACTGCTGATCCGTAGAATGGTACTGCGAGGGTTCCAGTACCTGATGATTGAAGATTCTAAGTGTGGAGTTATGGAGAGGGATTGACGGACCGTAAATCGATCTACATTCCGTACTGGAGTTTCGTTGTTTGCTTCAGAGAAGCTGATTTTTGTGAAGCTGAAATATTTTCTAAGTCCTGGCTGACAGATGGGACTCACGGACCGTAGATCCATTGACGGTCTGTGAGTCAGTCTCGTGTAATGAAGACGCGTGCCTAAACAAACTTTCCTTATTTTGTTTCCCTTTTAATTTAGGACTTGTTTTCTATAAATAGGGCATTTAAACCTCATTTTTGGAGGTTAGACTTTCTTACTTTTCTTCTAGTTCTTGATGTGGGAGATTAACTTGCAACTTTAGCAATTCCTACTTTCCTAAGTTTGTTTTGAAGATTTGGGTGTTGCAATTCTAGTTGAATTTATGGGTTTATTATTCTTCTTACGTAAGTTCATAATTCTTTCATCTAACACAATGAATTGTGTTCATATGATTATGGGTAACTAAACTCCACAACTAGGGTTGTGGGAACCATAAGCGATTAACAAAGTATGAATAGTAACTAAGCAATTCTTGAATAGTGTTGTTGCATGCATTGATAATTCTTTCGTTTAGAAGTCTTTTTAACGAGTGCACGCGTTAGAACTCGCCTTGTTGCTACTTGCCGGACCAAGGAGGTAATCAACAAGAAAAGAATTATCAACATAAATTTAGTGTGATACTATCTAATAGTCTAGTGTCGATTTGGTGCGAAGTAATAACTAAGCCAAACATCGATGTGATGTCTAATAAGAGGTCCATGTAAGGGTTAGTAAATTATACACACGTAGCCGGACCAAGGTGTGGGGTGAAATTCACTAGATGCCGGACCAAGGATTTAGAGATACCTAACTTATTACTTTGCATGTAGTACACTAGGAAAGGATTGCTATTACTAGGATTGCTGTGTTATGAGCTTGTGGGGAACACATATACCCTAGTTAATTCTCTCTTCTTGGTAACAACCGAAATTGACTTTTGTTTACTAATTACTTACTGAATTCTTACAAATTGTTTCACAAAATCCCCCCCCCCCCCTTTTAGTTACTTGTTTCTGGAAGTAATTTGACTAAATGAATATAATTGTTGGTTAAAGTGAAATCTAAACCATTTTCCTCGTGGGATCGACCCCAACCTACAAGTTGCGTTCTTTACTTGATAACGATTGCTTATGCTTCTTTAGGGAGGTATAGTTTGAGCGTATCAAATTTTGGCGCCGCTGCCGGGGAAATTGGCTTTTAGATTAATTTTAACTACATTATTGAACTTTGGTCAAATATTTCCTAATTTTACTTTTTCTTTTTCTTTTTGTCTCTAGTAGGTTCTGACTCCAGTGTTTGCCAAGTACATGGAGCCAAGGTGAACCACTTACTCCTACGATCTAGAGTTGAACCAAACTTTGCGAAGAATGAACAGTGAATGAGTTCAAGTTAATCCTATCGGAGGCAACCTAGGTGATGAAGTTGAGTTGCAACCTCCGAGGGTAGTTGGTGGAGACAACCAGGTTCTAGCTGAATATCAATTAGGAGATGTAGTAAGGGTGCATGGTCCACCAGGCCCACTACTGCATGACAACTATTTTAGCAACGTAAACATTGCTGACTCAGTTGGACCTCTTGTCCTCTTGTCCTACCCCCTTTGCCTCCGGGGCACACAGTTGTAGTGATCATTAGTTTGATGCAGATGCTTATAACGAGAAGCCTGTTCTCGGGGTCGCCATCGGAGGATCCACATGCTCACATAGAGGGTGGTTTGCAAAAGATGTGTCGGTCGACTAGACTTGGATATGGATGTCATCGGATTGCGAGTGTTCCCTCTATCACTGACAGGCGATGCTGTTGTATGGTTCACTAAGCTCCCTTATAACTCAATCTATACATGGGACCAACTGAAGGATGTGTTCATAGCAAGATATTATCTAGTGTCCAAGAAGCTCAATCAGAAAGATAAGGTCAACAATTTTGTGGCATTACCTGGAGAGTCTGTGGGTAGCTCTTGGGACAGATTCACTGCGTTTGTAAGAGGTGTTTCGAATCACCGTATTGATGATGAGTCGCTGAAGGAATATTTCTATCGAGGACAGGATGACAACAATAAAGTATTGTTTGATACTATAGATGGAGGATCATATGGTGAGTGCACATATGCTCAAATTGTAGAAAAATAGGAGAAGATCTCTCGGAACAATAAAGCATGGAGCACTAGGAGGTCGGATACTGGAAGAAACAAATTTGCCGTTCATACTAGAAACAACCAGTCTGCAGATGAGATTCGTGAGGAGATGACTCAAATGAGGACCGAGTTAGGGTTGGTATTGAATCATGTGAGTAGAAGTGCGGAAAGGTAAATGCTGTGAATTAATTGACTAGAACTCCACCACCAGTTGAAAAGCGTTATTATGAAGAGGATGCTTATGTGGTGAATGATCAAACGGGGGGTTTCCGACTAAATTCCCAAGAATCCAACACAGATAATTGGCGCCAAGGTCAAGGAAACCAAGGTTGGAACTATGGCAATTACAACCGAGAGGGTCAATATGTCTGGAATGGGAACTTCAATCACGACAACAACTATAACCGAAACATCTATGGCAACAGAAACGATCGTGTTGGACCTTATCTCCCCCCCTCAAAATTGGGAATCTGGTACTAGGGAAGGTAGACGCAATATGGCGCGTATTGAAGATATGATGCAGAAGATGAAGAGAAGGTTTGATGCAATTGATGAGAATGTGAAGGAGATGAGAAACGACTTGTCTGGTATTTGTCAAAAATTTGATGCCCATGCAGTGTCAATAAAACATCTAAAGCAGCAGATGACTCAGTTGTCTACTACAGTGAACCCATGTCAACCTGGCACTCTTCCTAGCAACACCATACAAAATCCAAAGAAAGATGGTCATTGTATGGCAGTTACTACTCGAGAGGGTAAGCAAACTATTGATCAACCTATTCCATCTATGGTGGATTTTGAGATTAGAAAAGAAGATGATGTGGTAGTGGTTAGAGGAGAGTCTGAGAATGCGACAGAGAAAGAAACAAATATATCTCAGAAAGTGGTCCCCATACCTAGACCTCCACCACCTTTTCTGGAGAGGTTAGTGACGAAGGCTGAAGATGGTAAATATCACCGGTTTAATACTATGTTGAAACAGCTTTCCATCAACGTTCCATTGATAGAAGCTTTGGAGCAAATGCCTGGGTATACGAAGTTTATGAAAGATATGGTGAAAAAGAAAAGGTTTGTAAGTCTTGAAGATGATGATAGATTGCAGCATTATAACGCTATTGCTACAAGGTCTCTTTTGCATAAGAAGGAAGGAAGATCCTGGTGCTTTCACGATTCCATGTACTATAGGGTTGTTACATTTTGCTAAGGCATTGTGTGATCTTGGTGCCTGCATAGACCTCATGCCATTATCTATTTATAAGAAGTTGGGTCTAGGGGATCCAAAGCCAACTACGATGCGGCTACTTATGGCCGATCTAACCGTGAAAAGGCCCATTGGTATACTGATGAGTTCACAAATTAGACTCATATAGGGCTTTATTTTAATGGAAATAGTTTCCTTGAATGCTTGTTTTATCTCAATACCAAATTAAAATGCTTAAGTTTCAGGTATTTGAAGTTTTAGTAGAAGCATGGACACTTAGGCGCAAAACGAAGAAAATAGGGTTGAAAAGAACAAGAAATGGAATCCTGCGAATCGCTGAGTTTAACTTAGCGAGTCGCCAAAATGACATGAACCACCCTTTGTTCCAGTACGCGAAGCCTTGAAGGAAGTGGATCAAAAGGCGAGGAAATGAGTAGTCGACGAGTCGCCCATCAGTTCCGCGAAGCAGTACTGTACCGCTCAATGATCCAGAATGTGAGGATGCTAAAGGCAAGACACTGAAGGTGATGAGCTGACCAAAAGGCGAATCGCCGAGTTCATCGACGATCTCGACTAATGTCGCCGAACAATCCTCCGTAACACAATCTGTGAAAACTATAAATACTAGTTAGAATTGTAGTCTTGAGGAGATTTTGGAGAATTTTGGAGTGAAACAATTATTATTATTATTTTCACTTTAGAACATACTTTAATGGATATTTTCTCTCAAGTTTGGAGAGGGTTTTGTGGAGACTTGAAGAAAGGAGTTGTTCTTCCCCAAGTTTGGAAGTGGGTCTTCTCTATTCATTTTCGTTTGCTTAATTTAAGGCTTAATTTCTTATACCCAGTTGATTTCATTATCATGATAGGTATAACTTCTTATTTCTTGATGTGTGGCTAAAAACCCCCATTCTTGGGGTGTGATTTAGCAAATATGGGTTGATATTCTTGTTGGGTATTTCTTGCTGATAGGTTAAATGTATTTTAATGGTGATTTCACCTAGTGGTTGTGGTTTAATCTAAAAGGTTTGTAGTTGCAAATACAAATCCACCTATGTGTTTTCGGCTTGCCAGAGAGGAAGGTCGCGAAACCAAAACCACTAGACTGATGGCCTAAGAGTGGGTCGACATGAGGTTCAGCCCGAGAAGATGAGCCCTAGTCCCATATCCTAACACTCAGCTTGAGAGAGCGAGTGGGGTAAGGCGTAGGCTGGTCTTCATGCGGAAAATAGGTGTCCGAGAGGAATGTATTGGAAACGGGGTAAGTTGCCTGAGAGGGAACTTATTTCCATTTAGACCTTAGCCTAGTCACTATTATTTTGCAACTTTCCTATCGAAAGCATGTACCTAACAATTTATCTCAACTTGTATTGCGGTCACATCCCAAGAGCCTTTCCCCATACTTGATTTTCTTGTTTATTTTGCTATTTTAATACTTGTTACAAAACCCCATTTTGATATTTGACACTTTTGTGTCACCCCGTTTAAATTACAATGTCTTTTTATCACAAATGTCTTTAACTACGACTAACTTGAATGAAATTCTAATTGGTTATTAATTCTCAAAACCGCTTCGTTAGGACATGACCCCAACCCTTTGTTGGGTTACTATATTATCGATGATCGTAGACACTCATACCGTAGGTCAGTGTCGTTAGTCACGATAAGCATCAAAATGGCGCCGCTGCCGGGGAGTGGTGTTATTTGAGAGTTTGTAGTTAATCAGAATTTTTGTTTCTCTTAGTTGTAGCTTACTAACTTTACTCGTAGTTTTGTTTTTCTTTGATCTTTGATTTTATGCAGGCCTCTTGAAAATGGGTGAAAGAAGTGGTGCCAAGTTAGCTGAGTCGAATCAAGAAGTCGAGGGCGACCTCATATTAACTGTGCTGGTAACTCAGCTACAACTTAGCCACCAAAGTCTCAGAGGTGGAAAACTAGTGCACAAGTCTGGGGAAGTACATACCTCCTCATGAGAGGAGGAAGTCTAGAGGAAATGGACACAACCGTGTTGGGGATACGCTGCAAATAATTCTCCAGAAGGTCAATGAACAGGACCGGGTGATAAACGAGATACATGAGAATGTTGAAGCGTTAAACCAAATGGTTGGCTCTCACTCTAGATCGATCTAGCTTATTAGGTTGCTCTTGAGTTTTGCAGTACCTCCCCTCGACTCGAATAACCTATTGGGGTTGCCTGGAAATTCTAGGGTCAATCCCAATATGCAAGATTGAGTAAGGACTTGTGTCGAGCCACGACGTTAAATAAGGCGCTTCTTGGGAGGTAACCCAAGCCTTTATTGCTTTAAATTGTTTTTTTTGAATAATTGGTGTGTTAGTGGTGCAGGCAAATGAGGGAAGAATTAACAAAATAAAAATAAAAATATTTTTTTTGCAATGTGGCGAACTGAAGACCCAGTTGGCGAATCGCTGACACGATCGGCGCATTCGATATGATCTGCCATTGGGACCCTAAGATAAGGGATGTCCTATAAAACTCGGTGAGATTAGAATTCATTCGGTGTATCGCCAATATAATCGGCGACATGACCAACGTCGCCGAAAGACTAGGAACTGGACGGTTAATATATTGCCAAAGACTTCAAAAATTTCAAACCATTCACTTTCACTCGCTTTTATGCTTCGAAAATTCACCCTATATTAGTATTTTAAAAATTAGTGTCTTCAATTAGTATTATAGTTGTCAATTGGTGCTCGGAACTAGGGTTTCTTTGCTGCATAACATTACAAAAAGCTATTTGATCGGCATACAAGGTGAGTCTCTAAAACCTCAATTTTATTTTTGAAAATTTTGCACTCATTTGCAGTTATAGTATTAGGATGACGTGTGATGGGCCTCTCTAATAGAAATAGGTTGCTACGATGCTGTTTTCAATTCGTAAACTTTGCCTAAAATGCTTAAATGATTGAATGCCTTACTGTTTGCACTTTGAATTAATTGATATCAATAGGGGTGTTGCATATTAGTTGTTAGGTTGATTGGGTGAAGTCTAAGTAGCCTATACGTGCACTAAATGATGAAAATTGCTTGATGAAAGAACGGGTAACACCAATCTTATGAGCGGGCATCGTCAAATGGCCAAAATTCGACAAAGTTGGGGCAAGTCTGAGTATCTCGAGAATGATGGCAGTGCGGGTCTTGTTTGAATTCCATGAGTGCATGCTTTGATTTGATTTTCTAGGATTGGGGGATTGAATTCGAGAAGGTGGGTCGAAAATAGGCACCTTGGGTCGATTGGCTAGTTAAGTCGAGCTTGCTGAATGACTCGGCGGTTCACCTAATATCCCCACCCCGCCGATGATTTGGCACCTCGATTGGCATTTGGTTCTGTAACTTTCGGCGAGAAGTCTGAGGGCACCAAAAATGCTCAGCGACTCACCGAAGGTATTATAATCGCCCTTTATCTGCATCCCTGGAACTCTGTTGCACTGTCACTTTTGGTAGACACATCATGCTCACCGAAAGTAGTCGGCGATTTGCCAAATGATCCTACCTGTCGCTGTTTCCTCGTCATTGTTAAACAAATCCCTTCGGCGAGCTCGTTTTGGTTCACTAAAGAGATTCGACGACTCGCCGATCAGATTAGCAAGTCTATCCGCAATAACTTTTCTGTACTTGCATTTGAGTTTCTCCTTAATCTTTTGCAGAAATGGTACGCACAAACCTAAACGAGCCCCCTCAGAAATCAACAAAGGGCATTACAATAAATGAAGGAGGATCACGTCCTTCACAAAAAAGAAAGCAACATCTCCCACCTGGAGATAAAGGAAAAAGTAAAAAACATATAGCAAAGAAAGGAGTAACTGTGGAGCCACATTTTGTTGAACCAGAGGATGAATTGCCTCTGATTGACCGAAAGAGAGCGCTGCGTGCCAGGTCTCAGTCCACAGCCACCAGCACCCCCTCAGTTGCCACTTTGCCTACTAATGCACCAGTGCCAACCCCAACACTACCTCTAGTGGTTCTTGCACTTCTCGTAGTTCCACCTCCGCCGAGATTGCTGAACAGATGAAAGGAGATGGTTTACGCACCATTCTCAAAGAAAAATTTCTATCCGTGGAAGGCCTAGAAGGTAAGCATGCTGAGGTGCTTGACACGCTCAGGTATCACGAGTTTTAGCAATTCACGAGGACATGGGGTACTTACATACCTTCCTGGGTCCAAGAATTCTACTTAGCCTATGGGGAGTTGGTCATAGAAAGCAGAAAGAAGGCCAAAGATTTTCGACTAGTGAAATCGGTTATGGTTAGAGGCAAGGAAGTAGAGTGTCACAGAGAACACATAAATGTTGTATTGGGACGACCGCTGCACTCGGTACTTCCCTACCATGGTTTGCCTATTGCCCCATCTCTTGATGATTTGAAGGGTTGGTTAGCTCCGATGATCTCTGACACCACCCCAAGGTGGATGGACACAGGAGTCCCCATTAAGAAGAGGGATATGAACATCGCCTCTCGGTATTGGTTTGGGTTCATTAGCAACACTATCATGCCATCCCAGAACGAGTCCATTCTGCGTCATCCGAAGGTGGCTTGCCTTGGTTCTATCATGTCCAGGAGGCAGATCGACCTGGGATTGCTGGTTTCACAGAACATGGCGATGAGGGCCAAGCAGACACATAGTCTCTGCCATTTCCTGTACTGATCACTGAGCTATGCCGGCGAGCTGGAGTACCACGTAACATTACAAGGGATGTTGAGGTTACCTCATATTCCTCCACCGACATCCGGCGTATAGAGACTGAGTTCCCACAATATGAGATTAACAGGATGAGGGTAGCCCCAACAGAAACATCTTCAGAGGTCGATGTTGATGCATTACCAGCAGAAATAACTTGGCATACTCCGACCTCTGAGCCATCAACTATACCCGATCCTCCATCCTCTTCCTCACATGCCCCAGGTGTTTCATCATCAGCCCAGCCATCGAGGATCACTCAGGCCATGATCTTGAAAATGGGACGGCTTGCCTACTCGATAGATGTTAGGGCGACACGATTAGAGAGATTCATCCCAGAGATGATTGACAGAGCCATCTTGACTACTCTAACCCCTATCAGAAACACTGTTAATGAACTGAACTGAACTGATTGCTAGAGTCACTACTTGTGTCAGCAGAAAGGGTAAGACACCCGAGGTTTCAGCCCTAAAAGTTGAAATAGCCGAGCTGAAGAAGGATGTAGCCTATCTGAAGGCCACCGACTTCACAACACTGATGCGAGGAGCAGATGATACAGATATCCCTGAAGCCTATGGAATTCCCCCGACCACTCCTAAAGACCTGTAGAAGGATGATGCAGGGCATGCAGAGTCGGAGACTGACACCGACGAAGAGCAGGTAGCAGTGCACGATAAGGTGCTGAGCAAGAGCCAAGAGGACATCATATTCAGACACTTGTCGAATATCGTGGAGATGGTTGTGCAGTCGGCAACTCAAACAATGCCAGCTGAGCAATCCACAACAGCTCCCAGTGGATCTGGCATTACTAGTATGTGTGAGGCTACTCCCAAGACTTAGACACGCGGCCAAATAGGTATTCCAGGCATCGATGCCCATATTCAAGCCTCGAAAGACAGAGAGACTACATAGATAGGACCCTTCCTTACCTCTCTCGCGTTGTCTTTTCTTATCTTACTTGTTGGTATATTTTTGTTTACTTGCCTTTGAGGACAAACGCTCTTTCATTGGGTGGGGTGAGGCTTACCTTTTTGTTTGTGTGAATACTTTGCTGTTTTTCACATGAAATTGGGTCTTTTGGTTTTCTCTAAACTGTGTTTTAAATACTGTTTCCTTTTGTGGATGTTTGAACTCATGGCTCCTGTTGTTTTAATTCAAAATAATTTTGATCCTTCTGAAAAAATTTCGCCACCTCTTTTGTTGAAAGTGGCTGTTCTTTTGCAAAAAAATAAAAATAAAAATTTGAGTCTCAATTTCGATCAATACATAGTGCTCTCAATTGAACAAACATGAATGCATGGCTACGACGAGGCCAAATGAAGTTACATAGAGAATATGTGAACTCTTTGCATCTCGTTGTGAGTAGCCATTTATCATATTGATTTTCTTGTGAGGACCGTTGAACGCTAGCGAACGTGTCTAGTCTTGTTTGACTGAAGTATCGATGCCTTGTGAGATTAGCTTACTTTGAACCTTGAATGAATAAACCTAGAAATTGCCCTAATAGTTTGATTGATTTAGAAAGGGTTACTCTTGAGATGATCTTAGGCAATTTTAAAGAGTGTGAGCTAATTTGACATATACCTCTTTTTGTGGCCTACCTATGAGCATTGAAACTCTCTTGAACACCCTTTGAGCCCTACCTTTCTTTGGGAGAACCTTGATTAACCTTAGACCTTACTTGATCCACTACCTATAATCCTCTTGAATTGTAGTTTAGTGAATATCCAACTTAGGACAAAAAGCTTAAGTTGGGGGCGTGGTAAAAAGGAAAAGGAGAAGTCAAGAAGTGCTATAAGAAGTCTTCCTTAACCCATAGTGTTGCAGAACCATTGAAACCATCCATATAAAAAAAAGAAAAAGAAAGAGAAAAGAAAAGAAAGAAAAAGAAAGTCGTGGAATAAAAGTGCAAAAGAAAATGGGTTTCCAAGCAATACATGCAGAACGAATAATAAGATGACTTATGAGCACTAGAAGAAGAATTGAGAAAAGAAGGGAAGAGAATGTTTTGAGATCATCACATCTCACGAGGATGAATGTCACTGAGCCTAAGTGACCATACCTTTGCACTCAACCCAATTACAAGCCTTAGAAAGACCTTTTTGATCTTGAGTAGGCCGAATTGAAAGTCAATTGGAAAATAAGGGTAAACCTATGGGTGAAAGCATGCATTGTGTTCCTCTTTTTGAGTGTGAGCATTGTATCGAATTCCTGATCTTAAATTGACTCATATCTGTGTGTGAATATGGAATCATTCTTTACGTGAGGGTATGTAGATACTTTTGTTGAGCTTGAACTTGCACAAGTAGCAAGTATTGTGAGCATGGGAATCTTTGGTAATGGTGTGTCACAATTTGAATGTTTGAGTACACAAGTGATCCTTGCATAAGTAAATTGAGCCTTGTTGTGTGCATTCATGATTTAGTCATGTGTAGCACTGTTTGAGGCACCCTATTTGAACTGCTGAGCTTGAGTTTGCTTGAGGACAAGCAAAAGTTTAAGTTGGGGGTGTTGATGAGTCCACAAATTGGACTCATTTAGGGCTTTATTTTAATGGAAATAGTGTCCTTGAATGCTTGTTTTATCTCAATACCTGATTAAAATACTGAAGTTTAAGGTATTTGAAGTTTTAGTGGAAGCATGGACACTTAGACACAAAACAGAGCAAATAGGGTTGAAAAGAACAAAAAATGAAATCCTGCGGATCGCCAAGTTTAACTTAGCGAGTCACCGAAACAACATGAACCGCCCTTCGTTCCAGTACGCGAAGCCTTGAAGGAAGTGGATCAAAAGGCGAGGAAAGGAGCAGTCGACGAGTAGCCGATCAGTTCCGCGAAGCAGTACTGTACCGCCCAATGATCCAGAATGCGAAGATGCTAAAGCGAAAATACTGAAGGTGATGAGTTGACGAAAAGGGGAATCGCCGAGTTCATTGGCGATCTCGACTAATGTCGCCGAACAATCCTCCGTAGCACAATTTGTGAAAACTATAAATACTAGTTATAATTGTAGTCTTGAGGAGATTTTGGAGAATTTTGGAGTGGAACAATTATTATTATTACTTTCACTTTAGAACATATTTTAGTGGATATTTTCTCTCAAGTTTGGAGAGGGTTTTGTGGAGACTTGAAGAAAGGAGTTCTTCTTCCCCAAGTTTGGAAGTGGGTCTTCTCTATTCCTTTTCCTTTGCTTAATTTAAGGTTTAATTTCTTATACCCAGTTGATTTCATTAGCATGTTATGTATAACTTCTTATTCCTTGATGTGTGGCTAAAAACCCCACTCTTGGGGTGTGATTTAGCAAATATGGGTTGATATTCTTGTTGGGTCTTGCTTGCTAATAGGTTAGATGTGTTTTAATGGTGATTTCACCTAGTGGTTTTGGTTTAATCTAAAGGGCTTGTAGTTGCAAATACAAAGTCACCCATGTATTTTTGGCTTGCCCAAGAGGGAGGTCACGAAACCAAAACCATTAGACTGATTGCCTAAGGAGAGGATCGACATAAGGTTCAGCCTGAGAGGGTGAGCCCTTGTGCCATATCCTAGCACTCAGCTCGAGAGAGTTAGTGGGGTATGGCGAATGCAGGTCTTGATGCGGCAAATGGGTGTCCGAGAGGAACGCATTTGAAACGGGGTAAGTTGCCCGAGAGGGAACTTATTTCCAATTAAAGCTTAGCCTAGTCACTATTTTTTTTTGCAAATTTCCTATCGAAAGCATGTACCCAACAATTTATCTCAACTTGTATTGCGGTCACATCCCAAGAACCTTTCCCCATACTCGATTTTCTTGTTTATTTTGATGTTTTAATACTTGTTACAAAACCCCCTTTTGATATTTGACACTTTTGTGTCACCCCCTTTAATTTCCAATGTCTTTTATCGCAAATATCTTTAACTACGACTAACTTGAATGAAATTCTAATTGGTTATTAATTCTCAAAACCGCTCCCTTGGGACACGACCCCAACCATTGGTTAGGTTACTATATTATCGACGATCGTAGACACTCATACCGTAGGTCAGTGTCGTTGGTCACACTAAGCATCATGTACTCCATGATGTGTTAGTGAAAGTGGAGTCGTTCATCTTTCCGGCGGATTTTGTGATTCTTGACTGTGAGGTTGATTTTGAGGTTTCCATTATCCTTGGGAGACCATTCCTTGCCACAGGGCGTGCATAGGCTGATATGGAGAAGGGGCAGATAAAGTTCAAACTAAACAATGAAGAAGCAACTTTCAATATTTGTAGGTCCATGAATCAGAGTAGTGAGCTCCAAATGGTATCGGCTATAACATACAGAGTTGAGAGTGGAACAAAAGTGCAAATTGAAGAGCGATTTGGTGTTGAGGCACTAGCAGCAGTGATGATGAATTTTGATAGTTATGGAATTGAAGAGTACGATGAGTTTGTAGCTGCACTCGATAGGTGCAAATATAAGTCAAAGCCAAAGAAGTATGAGTTAGACATGAAGAATCGTGAGTATCCACCCGCGAGACCATCTCTTGTGGAGGCACCAAAATTGGAGCTTAAGGCTCTACCACCGCATTTGAGGTATGCATTCTTGGGTAGAGATAATACTTTACCGGTCATCATTGTGGCAGATTTAAATGCGAGACAAATAGAGTGCTTGGTGACTATGTTATAAAGGTTCAAGCGAGCTATTGGGTGGACTATTGCGGATATTAATGTGATTCCTCCCGGTATTTGTTCCCACAAAATGCAACTCATGCCAGATCACAAACCTAGTATTGAGCACCAAAGAAGATTAAATCCTCCTATGCAAGAGGTATTTAAAAAGGAAATCATCAAGTTGTTGGATGCTGGAGTTATCTATCCCATTGCAGATAGTAGTTGGGTATTTCCTGTTCAATGTGTGCCCAAGAAAGGCGGGATTACTGGGGTTTCTAATGAGAGAAACGAGCTTATTCCGATGCAGCCCGTGATTGGATGGAGAGTCTGTATGGACTACCGGAAGCTAAATGGTTGGACAGAAAATTACCATTTCCCTATGCCATTCATGGATCAAATGTTGGATAGACTTGCTAGTATGGGTTGGTATTATTTTCTTGATGGTTATTCGGGCTACAATCAGATTTATGTAGCTCTGGAGGACCAAGAGAAGACCACATTCACTTTCCCTATGCCATTCATGGATTAGATGTTGGATAGACTTGCTAGTAAGGGTTGGTATTTTTTTCTTGATGGTATTGATATTTTCTGATATGGTGGAGGACACTATTGAAGTGTTCATGGATGATTTCTCTGTGGTAGGTGACTCTTTTGATTGATGTCTGGATTATCTGGTTGAGGTGCTTAAAATGTGTGAAGATTGCAATCTGGTGCTACATTGGGAGAAGTGCCACTTTATGGTGAAAGAAGGGATAGTTCTGGGTCATCAGATTTATAAGAAGGACAGTGAGGTAGATAAAATGAAAGTTGAGGTGATAGAAAAACTTCCTCCACCTATCTCTGTAAAAGGTGCTAGGAGTTTACTTGGGCATGCCTGTTTTTCTAGGAGGTTCATCGAAGATTTCTCCAAAATTGCACATCCTTTGTGCAAACTACTCTAAAAGGAGTATAAGTTTGATTTTGATGATGCTTGTCTAAGAGCATTTGGAGAGTTGAAGGAGAAGCTGGTTACTGCACCTATCATTATTACACAGGATTGGGGACAACCGTTTGAGATAATGTGCGATGCGAGTGGAGTGGCGCTTGGTATAGTATTGGGACAGAGGGGAGAGAAAATTCTCCATCCTATTTACTATGCTAGCAAAGCTCTAAATGTGGCCCAAAAGAATTATACTGTGACTGAACAAGAGCTTCTTGAGGTGGTTTTCGCATAAAAAAAATTTCGATCCTACCTGCTTGGTACTAAGGTCATAGTGCATACTGACCATTCTGTGTTAAGGTATTTGATGGCGAAGAAGGATGTATAACCGAGGCTGATTAGATGGGTGTTGTTGCTGCAAGAATTTGATTTTGTGGTAAAAGATAGAAAAAGGACCGAAAATCAAGTTGCCGATCACTTGTCCAGATTAGAGGAAGAGGTTATGCTTAAGCTTGGTGATAGGGCTGGAATTAATGATACTTTCCCAGATGAACAAGTATTGGCTGCTTCTCATGATTTGATTCCTTGGTTCGCAGACTTTGCTAATTATTTGGCAAGCGATTTGGTTCCCCCGGACTTGTCTTTTCACCAAAGGAAGAAGTTTATGCATGATGTGAAGAAATTCTTTTGGGATGAGCCTTACTTGTATCATAGTTGTGCTGATGGGATTATTCATTGTTGTGTGCCCGAGGTTGAGATGTTGAGTGTACTTGAAGCGTGCCATTCATCGCTTGTTGGTGGACATCATAATGGTATTCGGACTGTGCATAAGATTTTGTAGTGTGGGTACTACTAGCCTACCATCGACTAAGATGCTCATGATTTCGCAAAGTTTTCTGATCGTTGCCAAAGAGAAGGACGGATTTCAAAGAGGGAAGAGCTTTCTATGAATCCTATATTGGTGATAGAGTTGTTTGATGTATGGGGCATTGATTTTATGGGTCCATTTGTGAGTTCACATGGGATGAAGTATATTCTTATTGCAGTTGATTATGTAACGAAATTGGTGGAAGCAATTGCGCACCCCAACAATCAAGGTAAAAGTGTCACCGCATTTTTGAAAAAGAACATTTTCTCCAGATTTGGTACACCGAGGGCGATTATCAGTGATGGAGGTTCCCACTTTTGTAACAAGTTGTTCAAGGCGCTTCTTGAGAAATATGGTGTCCGCCACAATGTAGCCACTCCTTAACATCTAAAGACTTGTGGGAAAGTTAAAGTGTCCAATAGAGAGATTAAACAGATTTTGGCAAAGACTATGAATGCTAATAGAATGGATTGGTCAAGGAAGCTTGATGATGCTTTATGCGCCTATCGTACTGCATACAAGACTCTCATAGGTATGTCTCCTTACCAATTTGTGTATGGGAAGTCTTGCCATTTACCGGTAGAGCTAGAGTATAAGGCTTTATGGGCGATGAATAAGCTAAATTTGGATTGGGGCAACGCATCTATTCAAAGGATGAATGACTTGAATATGCTTGATGAGTTCCGCCTAAAAGCTTCTGAAAGTTCAGCCTTGTACAAAGAGAAGATGAAGAGATATCATGATCAAAGAATTGAAAAGAAAGAATTTGTTGTAGGTGATCTTGTGCTTCTATTGAACTCTAGGTTGCGCTTGTTTCCGGGCAAACTCAAATCCAAATGGACAGGGCCATTTTTGCTCACAAAAGTGCTTCCCCATGGAGCGGTTGAGCTTGAAAACAGTGAAGGAACAAGGTTCATGGTTAGCGGGCAAAGGAGCAAGATCTAACTGGGAAACGCAGAAAGTGTGTAAGAAGTTGTTGAGGCCTATCATCTTGATGAAATCTGAGTAATCAAGAGGCCTGTGTCATGCTGCGACGTTAAATCAAGCGCTGCTTGGGAGGCAACCCAAGATGTAAAATCTAGCCAACAATAGGTTTTGTTTGCCATTTTGTAGTTTTCTTTGTTTAGCTGCTTCGCTGTACTAATTTAGATAGTTGTTTTATTTTTGTTTTAGTGTTGGCTAGACATAGCATAGGGTTTGTGTCGAAAAAGTGTCCAGAAAATGTAAAAAAAAAGTGCTATTGGTTGCTACATGTGTAGGGGCGAAAAGCAGAATCTATAGAAAAAGGTCTGGGGCAGCAGTCTACGGACCCCATCGACGGTCTGTGGTTCAATAGTGTCTATAGATCCCAGGTAAGGCTTCTGATTTTTTAAGTGCAAGTCTGATCTATGGTCCCCATCTACAGACCATAGATCGATCCACATACTGTAGACGGGGTCTTATGGGTCCAAAACCCTAAATGTTGCCTGACCCGACCCGGACCAATCTTTTTAAAATCCCCCAATTTTAAACCATTCCCACTTCCCTCCAATTACCACCAAACCATTTCTAAACTTCCTAATTCCTTCAATCACTCCATAACTCCCTATTAAATCTTCCCTTTCCTCTCTCCTTAAACCTAATTTTCCTTTCCTCTCCAACCTCCACTCATCCCAGAATTTCTTCAATCTCTCTCAACTGCTTTTTCCAAAACTTCGGTGTTCGGGTTCGGTGCAACTAGGAAGTTAGTGTGGTCTTGAAAAGCCTAGTGTCATCACACAATCACCCCACTCCTCATTGCTTGTAAAGTAATAGACTTTCCCCTCACTTTGAATTTCGGTTCATAGATTGAATATAGAAAGTTGGGAGCCGGGTCTTTACCTTGGGTAATTAAGTGTATGGCATTTCATGCTAAAAATTTAAGTACCACAAACCTTGGAACGATAGATTGTGATTGTGTTGCGTTGATAGTGTGTTAAACCTATCTAAATGCTAGTCTATATGTAAGTTTCGACTTAGGGTTTCGAATCTTGTATGATATAATCATCAAATTGAGTAATTGGAACCCTTATAATGATGAACTAGCATGATTAAATGTTGAAATACATGGCTAGACTAGGATATTGTTGAAACTGGCCAAAGATGTGGTCTTGAAAATAAAGAATGTCTGAAACCTGGGACAGATCACGTCCACGAGACCCCGCTATGGACCATAGATCAGGTTCGTGGTTGGATGCACTGGAAAATTTCACCAAGTATGAAACTACAGAGGTTGACTATGGCCCATAGATCAATCTACGGACCATTCTGTACATCCGTGGTTTCCATCTGCGACTAATATTATTGGTCCTCTGATCCACGGAAAGGTTCCACGGACCGTAGGTCTCCACCGTGGATGACTACTGTAGCCACTGTCTGAAAATTTTTTGGGTCTTTGTTATTGTTCCTTTTTAGTTCTAAAATTATCTCGAGTCTTTTTTTTAGTTAGTTATGGCACTAATAACACTTCCACAGGTACGATGGCACCCAAGAAGCTAGTCACCTATACAAAACAGGGCAAGTCAAAATCTGTTGCCCCTAGCTTCAGTTTAATCGACGAAGATAACGATGTGGAGACGGACCCACCATACGTTCCTTCCAACACAAAGACCTCCCCCACTGCACCCCTAATCACCAGAAGCACCCCACAGAAGGCATTCCCGACGTAGTCACTATCTCCTAGTCTGATGAGGATCACACACTGATCGGGTCACCAACTGGGGTTGCTTCCAGTTTAGAGATTGGGTCTACGTCCAGCTCCGACTTTTCCCATGCTTTGAGCTCTGAGTGTAAAAATACTTCAGGGTCCGAGTTTGCCCATGCTGCAGGGGCAATTGCTAAATCAGCCACAAGTTCCGGCGAAAATGAACAAACAGCCTCGTCTGAAGAGGCCACTAGTTCGGAGTCAGTGCAGGCACCACATAATGATAACCCTACACTAGTGGCTGGTGAACCAACTAGATGGTGTGTTGAGAGGCAGTGGTATATCTATCGTGACGCTAATATGCTCAATGAGAAGGAGAAGATGGCCCGATTGATCACTGAGTAGCGCAGAGTCCTCACTTAGAGCTTGCATACCGTACCAAAGATACACCGGCTATTCCACCTACACAAGTGTGACTAGATCTCCCAAGCACCTGGGACATACAACGAGGAGATTGTGCGGGAGTTTTATGCTTCCTATGCTGCCACTCTTCGAGGGTCGATTTCCAAGCGGGCCAAGCCCACAGAGCAGGATCCTCTAACTTCCACCATGGTCAGAGGGTGCCTGGTAGACATCTCCCTGGCCACTATCAGCCGATTTCTCTATGGTCCTATCAGTGGTCACTCTTGGTCTCTAAACACAACTTTGTTTGATTACCGATGGGACATCGTGCGGGGAGGCTCTCTCCAGACAAATGCTAAGCAGCGAGAGGTTGTTATACTTTGGTTGGAAAATACATTGATAAATATGGTGAGCGTGTGGCGTGGGTCACCGCACCACGGTTGGGTATCTGAAATGTCACATTAAATTTTGTGGCCAAGTTCTTCTGGTTATTGGTGCGTAACAGGGTGTTGCCTACAAAAGTTGACAACCAACTCACATGGGACAGAGCCGTCATGGTTGCAGCATTGGTGGCAGGATTGAAGATTGACTTTGTCTACATGTTGCTGGCAGAGATTCACGAGAGCGCATTCAAGACCTCCACTACTTACCGTTTTCCATGTTTGATTTTTCAATTATGCAGGGACTCTTGAGTACCGATTTGGCACTGTGATAAGTTGATCCACCCTACTGGGACTTTGGATATTGGCCTCATTCGAGTGGGGAAAATGTAGCGGCACCTCGTAGAGAGCCCCAGGTTGAGGTACCTACCTTGGGCGCAGATCTAGCAGACACGGTGGAGCAGGCACAGGGCAGTGACCCTATTATATCAGACCACACCGATACAGTCCCGACCTCATCTTCTCAGGCATCTAGTAGGGCTCCTAGCTCATCCAGGTCCATACCACCGTCAGGAGCTGTCGTTATCCCGATGGCCAGAGTACAGAAATTAGAGGCTCAGATGGCCATGCTGCTGCACCACATCTAGCCTTGGATGCAAAATTTGATAGCCGAGTTAGAGGCCAAAATGGAGTAAATGATGGAAAGCATGATGGACTGGAAGGTCCAAGCCGTTAATAAGTGCCTCGATGCTTTTGAATTGAGAGTACGCGAGCAACCGATCCCGACCACAGATCTATCCTTGCTTCGGATCGAGTTAGCCAGTCTCCGGGCCGACGTTGATGCCATTCTTGTTACCCCTGCATTTGAACATCAAGCTTCTCCTACTGCTTTGACTGATGATATCATGCTGGATGTTTAATTCAGTGGGACCGCCGAGGAGGTGCCCGAACCTACTCATGCAAAAGGTAAGAGGCACCGTTCTAGCCACACTGAGGAGGAAAAAGCCCAAAAGAGATAGTGTATGCAGGAGAAGGAGGCTAAGAAAGCTTTAATCTTAGATGAAGAGTTGTGCTAGCAAAGGGTGCATGAGAGTGCTGCGGGAGCATCAAGTTCTGACGTAGTTGTTGAGGTCCCGTCTGTTGAGAGGGATGATGTGAGCACACTGAGGGTGTTATGATGGATGATGTGGGCACTATTGAGGGTGACCCAAATATTGTTCCGGCGGGCTCCGGGAAACCGGACCCACCCGCTTGTTGATGAGACTTCGGCACTATGCGCCACAGGTTTTTTTCGCCAAATCTATTATCTCTTACTATTTTGTATGCGTTGGGTACAATTACATCTATTTTGTTGGGGGTGGGGTAAATGGATTGTGAGTGATAGGGTGAAGTCTGAGTAACCCCACTCATAATCCTCTCTTGGGGTTTTCTTGCCTGTGTTCTTTTTCCTCGAGAGAATGTTTAATTTTCGTTGAACCAGCATGTGCTAGGATCGTATGTGTAGAAGCATGAAAAAGAATGAAGCATGATGGCTTATAAAAAAAATCTTACCCATCCAAATTTTGTGATGTGTGCTAGAATTGGTAGGCTAAGATAAGTTGAATGTGTTGGCTCTGAGTATGACATGATAATGAATAAACTTGATGGCATAACTTAAGCTAAAAACTTGAACTGGGTAATTTGAGAATCTGATAATGAAACTATGTGTCAAGAGTGTGTGGGAATAGTTGATTGTTCAAACAGTTTTTGTGCCAATCTAGAACTTGCCCAGTTAGTCCTGCTAAGACAATCTACTCTAGAGGCTAGAAAGTGATCATAGGCCCTTATTCTGATAAGTCTGCAAATTGCATAAAAGAAGAGTCCTACCAAATGAAATAAATGCTCCCTTTGATCCAAATGTTTTGAGCCTAAATTAGACCATTTCTTTCTAAACCCCTAACTCACCTTCCCACAATCTACTATGTTGGCCCCAGTCCCTCCTTGGGCATGTGCACCTCGACTTAGGCCAAAATCCTAAGTAGAGGGTGGCTAATGTAAAGGGTAATCTCAATCTTGGCCCTGATCCGATATCGTGTATTGTGTACCTCAACCAATGGAAAATCCATAAGTTGAGGGTGGCTATGAAAGAGGAAACCGAAAGAAAAATGGGTATGAAAGGAGTTTTATGTTGAAAAAAGAGAAAAAGAAAAAGAGAGGAAAGGATGTGACCTGTTGAATCTAAAGAAAAGAATAAAATGCAAGAAAAAGATGAAAGTGAAAAATAAAGAGCAACAAAGTCTAAAGTCACATTCTTGGTTGAAGAAATTAAGGGAAAGAAGGTAAAACGGTAGGATGTCAAAAATAGGGCAAAAAGAGGTTGAAATCCTATTCTAATGTCAAGGAGGGCAGAAAGTCACTAAGAAGTACCAAAATGTACCACACCTGACCTTGAGCCTACGTTACAAGCCAAGAAAGTCCTATAATGATCCTAAAATCTAGTTTGGAGAGTCTAAGCAGTGAAAATAAGGGCAAGCCTATGGTATTGAGCATTAACTATACCTGAAGTTACTTCTGAGTGTGAGTGTTGAATGAATCATTCTACTCAAATTCATATTCATTGTGTGAAAAAGGGATTTCGTTTGAAGTAATGGCACTCGTTACATTGTCGGAAAGTTGGTATCTTGGTGATAGTAAAACAGTGTATGTTGTGTGTTAGTTGGTCGATCTTTGTCATACTTTGACCTTCATGAATTATCTTGTCGAGTCTAAAAGAACAGACTTGCACCAGAAAAGAGAGTTGAGATAGAGAGCCATGTGATTGCTTGGGCTTGAAATTGCTTGCTTCTATACAAGTGTCGTTTAGAGTCTTAGTGCGCCGCTTGAGGACAAACAACGAATTTAAGTTGAGTGTGTTGATTTAACATTAGTTTACGATATTTTTAATACATTTCACTTAAGAGTTGTGTGTGTCTAGGGCCTTTTTGTATGGGTTTTTATGTGTTTTTATCATATTTTGCATGAAAGATGTTTAGGCGTAGAAGTGAAGAGACAGCTGAAAGAAATGCAGAACACGGCATCTATGGAGGTGATCTATGGATCATAGGTCCATTGAATCTCCGTAGATAGTGACCGTAGATCAGCCGGCAAGGTATGGAAAACAACTCAGGGAAATCTGACCAAGTGTGGAACCACAGTGGCCATTAATGGTTCGTAGATTGATCTACAGACCGTACTGATGATCCGTAGAATGATACTGTGAGGGTTCCAGTACCTGATGTTTGAAGATTCTAAGTGTGGAGCTACGGAGAGGGATTGACGGTCCGTAGATCGATCTACGGTCCGTACTGGAGTTCTGTCCTTTGGTTCAGAGAAGCTGAAATATTTTTTAAGCCTTGGCTGACGGAAGGGACTCACGAACCGTAGATCTATTGACGGTCCGTGAGTCAGTCTCGTGGAATGAATACGTGTGCCTAAACAAACTTTCCTTATTTTGTTTCCCTTTTAATTTAGGACTTGTTTTCTATAAATAGTGCATGTAAACCTCATTTTTTGGGGTTAGACTTTATTACTTTTATTCTAGTTCTTGACGTGGGAGATTAACTTGCAACTTTAGCAATTCCTAATTTCCTAACTTCGTTTTGAAGATTTGGATGTTGCAATTCAAGTTGAATTTCTGGGTTTATTATTCTTCTTACGTAATTTCATAATTCTTTCATCTAAACCAATGAATTGTGTTCATATGATTATGGGTAGCTAAACTCCACAACTAGGGTTGTGGGAACCATGAGCGATTAACAAAGTATGAATAGTAACTAAGAAATTCTTGAATAGTGTTGTTGCATGCATTGATAATTCTTTCGTTTAGAAGTCCTTTTAACGAGTGCACACGTTAGAACTCGCGTTGTTGCTACTTGCCGGACCAAGGAGGTAATCAACAAGAAAAGAATTATCAACATAGATTTAGTGTGATACTATCTAATAGGCTAGTGTCGATTGGTGCGAAGTAATAATAAGCCAAACATCGATGTGATGTCTAATATGAGGTAAAGGTAAGGGTTAGTAAATTATACACATGTAGCCGGACCAAGGTGCGGGGTGAAATTCTCTAGATGTCGGAACAAGGATTTAGAATAGTAAATTTTATAATTAGTTTTCTATCTTAAGTAATAAACTTATGTCTTGATAATTATTTCGTCTTGTTTAATTAAGAAACTGAAATAACTAATCAATAATTATGCATCTCATTTTAATTTTGGCCAAATTTAGTTATACCTAAATCTAATAATAGCAACTCAAACGGTTAAGTTTCAAATTTCGACATGACTCCCTTGGGCCCTCAGATCAACCATCTTAGTTTTGTTGATGATGTCATAATCTTCACTTCCAGTAATCAAGAATCTCTTCAGTTGGTTATGAAAACTCTCATATCCTATGAAAGTGTTTCTGATCAACTCATCAACAGGGATAAAGGTCACTTCATGGTTCCTAAACATACCCCCTAGGATGTCCTCTGTACATAGGGAGGCAAAAAAATCATTTAATACTCAGGAATGGTGGATAAAGTGCTCAAGAAGATTAATGGGTGGCAGTCAAGGATCTTGAGTTATGGAGGAAGAATAACTTTGGTAAAACATGTTCTCAAGTCCATCCCCATTCATACCTTGTCTGCTATCTCACCTCCTAGAACCACTATTCGATACATCAAAAAGCTTATTTAAGATTTCTTCTGGGGCTTGGAAAAGGAAAAGAAAAAGTACCACTGGCATCATGGAAAACTTTTAGTTACCCCTATGAGGAAGCAGGTATTGGAGTCAGGGAATTAACTGATATTTTCACATCCTTACAATATAAACAGTGGTGGACTTTCAGAAGCAAGAGATATCTTTGGGGTCAGTTCTTAAGGGCCAAATATTGTCAAAGATCTAATCCCATCTCCAAAAAATATGCCAATGGCCAATCCCTTGTTTGGAAGTATATGATGAGGAACAAAATTATGGTAGAGCCCCACATACACTAGAAGATTCATTCACGGGACTGCTTATTTTTGTGGGATGAGTGGCTCGGATGTGGTGCTTTGGCAAGCCACTCGACTGTCATTTCCATACCTAATAACATCATTGTTTCTCAATTCCTTACAGCAGGGCATTGGAATAAATTCATGGTTAGACAACATGCTCCTCCCCTTTTGATTCCCCTTATCCTTAATACCAAGTTGTATCTCCATGAGCGAGTTCCTGATCAAGATGTGTGGAAACTGACTGAGAATGGAGATTTTACATGTTCCTCAGCCTGGGAAGTTATTAGACAAAAGAGGTCTAATACTAAGCTCAATACTTATACTTGGCACAAATAAGTACCCTTTAAAATTTCTTTCTTAGTTTGGAGAGCTTTGAGAGCGAAGCTACCAACTAATGAAAAAATAGTCACTTTTGGCTTGAAACCTGCAAATTGTTCTTGTGGCAAAAAACATGGTCCTGATTTTGCTGATAATATTTTTATATCTGGACATTTTGCCAATTACATTTGGAAATTATTTTCCAGTCAATAGGGATTCAACACAACCAGGTTACGTTGAGAAATCTACTGTTGAAATGGTGAGTTCTGCAGCCTTAGAATGAGGTCCACAAACTCATTTTCCACACACTTCTTATCCTTATTTGTTGGAACAATGGAAGAACTGGTGTTCAGTAAAATATGGAGGCAAAACATCCAGCATTACAAGAGTTAAATTCATGATAATTAAAGATACCACTCAACTCCTAATGACTGTGTACCCTTACATAAACTGGCCTAGGTATTGGAATCATTTGATTACTATTGTAGAAAGGTGTAGTCATGAAGTAAGGGTCATTACAGTTAACTGGAAAAAAACCCCTTACCAAGTTTATAAACTAAACATTGATGGCAGTGCAATGAATAATCTTGGTAATATTGGTGGAGGAGGCATTTCAAGAGATCACATGGGCAACATGATCTATTCTTTCACCACTCCTTTAGGGATAGGTACTAACAACCAAGTAGAAATCCAGGCAACAACCTATGGTATCCACTAGTGTGTTCAACATGGTTATTTGAAGTGGATTCAGAGTTAATGACCAAATGGATCAACATCAATACCAAAATTTCTTGTGCCATGCCCTGAAACAACCCCCCAGGGAGCAGACACGGGACCTAGGATCATGAGTGACCTTGGCATATCATAAGCATACTAAAGATAAACCAAATCAATAAATACTGTATGGAAGAAGTCATGAAATAATCTGAAATAATGGGGAATATCAATATACTAAATCCGAATATATGAAAACTGAGAGTTTAACAACAACGAAAAAGTCAAACTTAAATACTAAAGCTGAATCTAACTATGTCTAAAAAAAGCCTCTAACTGAATAGAAGTGCTACGACATGCCCTAGCTAAGTCTAAAATATACTAAAAACTAAAGACTAAAAGCAAAGGAAGATAATCTTGTCACTAGTCCTTGAAGAATGAGGACTCACCATTGATGTTGCTGAACTGAAGAATGGGAACCGATCTATGCGTGATCTGGATGCTGAAAAGCTGAACCTAAATCACGAGAAGATGTAGCACAAAGTATACATCGGTACTTGAAATGTACTGAGCATGTAGGATAGAGTAAAGCTGAACAATAATCATAACTGCGCGTAAATACTGAGCAATGATAAGAGATAAACATGATGCTATACTGAGAATACTGAGCATGAAATAACTGAATGCAATGACCAAGTTTATAACATGCTGGGACTGAAATCTGACTGTAACTGAAAACATGGTTAATGCAATAGAATCTGACTGAACTGTGGGAGCTACTAACAACCGACATAAAATCACATGAGCTAAATGTGGAGTCTGATGTATAGGCCTAATTGAAAGGCCCCAATATACCCTGCCAGAGGTATAGAGGCATGACTGCGTGATCACTAAAATGTAATGCCCAACAGAAGGGACTTAACCTATGGGTCACGTAGTTCTGGGACTTGAGAGTGACTGAACCTAGTCCACTCGGTATTAAGCTACTCCTATTTGATTATGTATTTAACAATTTATGACTGAATTTATGTAATAATGGATAACTCAAAATACTGGGATGCAACTGAGAATGAAACAATAATATACTTATAATGAAACATTCGAAAATTGAGGCATGTATGTATATATCCAAAATAATTGAGCTAGTATGTGTAATTCATTAACTAAAAGAACTACATAACTAGGGTTCTGAATTCATGAAAGAATCTACATATAACGATACTAAATTCATGACAATATGATTTGGATTATTCTAACTGTTAAAACCCAACAAGTTCTAACATTCAAGAAACCCTAGGTCTAGATAATATTATGGGAATCAAGAATCTGACTGAATTCTAGGGACCTAATGGGCGAAAGGAACCCACTAGTGAAATTCCACATACTTGGTGACAAATTCCACAAAGATATCTTTCTATTTCGGGCCTAAAAATGATGAAAACCTTGCTGCGTTTTGGAAAGCTTTGGTCGACTCTTTCTCCTCTCTAGTTCTAAGTTTGATCGATTATTTTGAGAAAGAATTGACTAGGGTAGGTTCTAATTAAGTTACTAGGTTAAAACTGACCAAAACTATGTAGTATAGGGGCTAAACGACGTAGTTTAGGGGTCCAACACATAGGGAAAATACCAAAAGACTCCTGACTTAAAAAGTCGACTAGATGGAGGTGACTAACGGGCCGTAAGTCGACTGAAGGTCCATCCTGTCAGTCGTCATTTGGCTGTCAGAGGGCTGAAATCTGGGTTCTGAAACTAAAAGTTGACTAACCCATCGACGGAGCTGACTGATGTGCCGTGAGTCGACTGATGATCCGTCTTGTCAGTCATTGTTTGACTATCAGAGGGCTGAAATCTAGGGTCTGAAACTAAAAGTTGTCTGGCCCATCGTCAGAGCAGACTGACGGTCCATAGGTGGCCTCCACCTGCCACTTCTGAAAATCTGGAATTTTTTCTTCTTCGAATCTAGTTTGTTACAATATTTCCCCGTTGGGAACATCCATCCTCGAATGAAGTCTAAATTAGCTAGGTATGGAGGGAAGGAGCTACAATCCCTACTACTAAGTACTAGAAATTGATATCCAAGAACATGCAAATATGCTGAAAATGCAAGAACAACTGAAGGAACAAGGTACTAGGACTATATATGTGCATGAATGACTGAATAACTGAAGATGAAGTAATACCTCAAGCTGGAATTGAATCAAAAGGAAAGAGGTGAGGATACGTGGCCTTCATTGTTCCTTCTGCCTCCTAAGTAGCTCCCTCTACGGACTGATTCCTCTACAAAACCTTAACCAAAGTGACTTCTTGTTTCTCAACCTTGTAACCTGACGATCAAGAATCTCAACTGGCACATTCCCATAAGTGAGACTATCCTTCACAACCACACTTGCTAAAGGTACTATAGATGTTGGATCACCCACACACTTCTTCAACAGCGAAATGTGAAAAATCGGATTTACCGCTACTAGTTCTGCTGGCAACTCTAACTCATAAGCCACTTTACCAACTCTTTTCAAGATCTTGTAAGGGCCTACATATCTAGGACTGAGCTTCCCTTTCTTGCCAAACCTCCTTACTCTTTCATAGGTGACACTTTCAGGAAAACCCAATCATCAACTTGGATCTCTAATTCCCTTTTCCTTACATCTTCATAGGACTTCTAGCGACTATGGGCTATCATAAGTCTATCTCTAATGAGTTGCATTTTCTCCATAGCATCATGAACTGACTCTGGCCCTATCAAGGCTACTTCACCTAATTCAAACCAACCAACTTGAGTTCTACATCTACGCCCATCCAATGCCTCATAAGGGGCCATCTGAATGCTGGAATGAGAGCTATTATTGTAGGCAAACTATATAAGAAGAAGGTGATCATCCCAACTACCCTTGAAGTCAATCACACAACCTCTCAGCATTTACTCTAAGGTCTGAATGGTACGCTCTACCTGACCATCTATCTGCGGATGAAATGTTGTGCTAAGATTAACCTGAGTACCAAGACCTTTCTGAAATGACTTCCTGAAATAAGAGGTAAATTGAGGAACTTTATCTGAGATGATAGACAAAGGAACCCCATGCAACCTCACTATCTCATTAATGTAAAGCTTGGCGTAGTCCTCCACCGATTTTGTAGTCTTGATAGCCAAAAAGCGTGCAGACTTAGTAACACTGTCAACAATCACCCAAATGGAGTCATGCTATTTTCGAGGACAAGGTAAACCTATGATGAAGTCCACATTGATCACTTCCCATTTCAAAGTAGGAATGTTGTTCTCTTGAGTCATACCTCTTGGTTTCTGATGTTCTACCTTGACTTGCCGACAATTACAATTGGGGCACTTAGCCACAAAATCTGCTATATCCCTTTTCATGCCATTCCACTAAAAGACTTTTTGTAGATCACGGTACATCTTAGTGGCTCCTGGGTGAATAGAATATATGGAATTATGGGCTTCTGCAAGAATCTGATGTCTCAACTCACCCACCCTAGGAACACATAATCGACCCTCATAGCGAAGCACACCATCTCCCCCTTGGGAGAAAACCTCAACTCTCTGCTGATGGACTACACCCTTTAGTTGAAGCAATATCAGATCATTGTCTTGCTTTTTCTTAACCTCCACTAGCAATGAAGATTCTGACCCATTCTGAACTGTTAATCCAAGCTCTGATATGCTCATAAGGCTAACTCCCAAGCGAGCAAGAATGTGAACCTCCTTTGCTAGTTCATTTTGTTTCTTCCTCAACATGTGCTACACTACCCATAGATAGTCTGTTACGAGCATCTTCTACTACATTGACCTTACCAGGATGGTAATGCACACTCATATCATAATCCTTGAGGAAATCAAGCAATCTCCTCTGGCGAAGATTCAACTCTTTTTAGGTGAACATATATAGAAGGCTCTTATGCTGTGTGAACACAACTACATGGACCCCATACAAGTTATCTCTCCAAATCTTAAGGGAAAACACCACTGCTTCTAGCTCTAGGTCATGAGTTGGATAGTTTTTCTCATGCACCTTAAGTTGTCTAGAAGCATAATCTATAACCTTACCTCACTGCATCAACACACAACCTAGGCCGACTCTAGATTCATCACAATATATAACATAACTGTTTGACTCCTCTGGTAGAGTCAAAACAGGAGCTATAGTCAACCTAGTTTTCACTTCTGCAAAGCTTTTCTCACAATTATCTGACCACTGAAACTAAACTTCTGCATCAACTTAGTCAATAGATGAAAATCCTTCCACGAACCTTCTGTAGTAACCAAGCAAACCCAAGACACTTCTGATAGCTGTAGGAGAGGTAGGCCTGGGCCATTGTTTCACTGCTTCTATTTTCTGAGAATCCACTTGGATCCCTTCGCTAGACACAATCTGCCCAAGGAAAGCAACTAATTGCAACCAAAACTTGAACTTGCTAAATTTAGTGAATAACTGGCGATCTTTGAGAGGTTGAAGAACAACCCTCAAATGATTCGCATGTACTTCCTCATTCCTGGAGTTAATGGGGATATCATCAATAAAGGCGATAACGAACAAGTCCAAGTACTGCTTGAACACTCTATTCATGAAATCCATGAAAGTTGCAGGAGCATTGGTTACTCCAAATGACATAACAACAAATTCATAATGACCATACCGACCATACAGAGTTCTAAAGGTTTTCTTCCAAATGTCACTATCCCTGACTCTGAGCTGATGATAACCGGATCTGAGGTCTATCTTTTAGAAATGACTAGCACCTTCAAGTTGGTCAAACAAGTCATCA
>NC_064292.1:34112038-34113064 GCF_019186545.1 Solanum stenotomum
CCTAGCCTAAAATTATAAAAACATTTACGCTATGTTTGATCATTGTTATCCATTGTATTGTATTATATTGTATCGTTATTATACTTATAATATTTATTTTGATTGTTACTTAAAATGTATTATATTGTATTCTTAAATTTTGTTGTTGCGTAACAACGAAAACCCCTATTTTATGGAATAACCGATTTGGTGTGTTCCGATTATTACTTAATTTCTTTTTCCAATTATATCTTTATATAATATTTCAAAATATTATTTTACCCTTTACCCTATATTATTTACTTCTAGTCAAATCTCCTACCCTAGAATAATTAAGAATATATTAGTAAATTTATAAATTACAATACAATACGATATAATCAAACCAAACAATTAAAATATTATTAAACAACAACAAACAATACTATCTAGCCAAACATTGTATCTACCATACAGTACAGTACAATAGAGTACAATACAATACAATACAATACATTATAAAACAATGATCCAAACAGAGCGGTATTGTCACACAAAGAGGTTCAAAATGGAATGTGATAAGTGTGTATTATAACTAAGAATAAAATGGAATTTGTTGTAAAAGTGAATGCCAGGTAAGCCTCAAATTGTGGCAAATTAATGACCAAGTAAAAATACTGTAGCAAGTTCCATTTTCCAAGTAATGTATTACCCTTTTGTGTCTATAAAAGACACTACAAATGGTTAATGAAGTAGACACTCAAATTAGTTACACGTCTTACTTCTCTACTTTTTATCTTTCTCTTTCTTTCATATGATTTTAGTTATCCGTACGAGTCTTTAATCAATTGAGATAACTTTTAAACTTTTACTAAAAGAAGTTGAATTAATTTTCTTTTTCATTGAACATATAAAGAAATCAAAAGGCATATGTTACTAGTTATCTAGTCTTTGTCCATACATCTCATTTACGGAAAGATATAAATTTTATTTTCTCAACTCTAAATAGTTCTTTACTAATAATTGTTTATTGCCCTTGTCAACTGTCAAGATTCAAGATTATCATAT
>NC_064292.1:34113550-34124702 GCF_019186545.1 Solanum stenotomum
TGGTTGGTGCCTTGCAAATGAGGGGCACCTCTATTTATACTACCTCCTAGGGACTAAAATGTAATTAATATTTACTTTACAAGTCCCAAAATTATTTACACTTTGGTCCCTCCCTAGAATCTTCTACTAATTCTAGGAAATTCTAAAGCTTTCCAAGAAAATATCTAGTCCCTCTTCTAGAATTCTCTACACATTCTAGAGAATTCTTTCTTGGAAGCTATCTAGGACCTTCCATTGCCTTCTAAGTTATTCTAGAGAATTCTAGGGAATTCTCTAGCCTTCTTGAATAATCTAAAAGGTTCTAGAGTCTTCCGGAAACCTCTCCACAACTCTAGACCCTTCCGCCCCTATTCGGACGCAAAATTCTACTGCGAAGTGGCGGGACGTGACACCTGTTTGATATGCAAATCAGATCTTTTTCTTTGACACAACATCTACTTGTATAACCTACACTTAGATCTTTTTTTCTCTTTTCTTTTCAATTGTTCACACAAGTGTGTACAAAGTTTTACGAAAGATAAAAAAATTACAATATAAGCTCAAGTGAAGTACGTACTTCACAACTAGAGCTAAAGGAGTTTTATATAGATAGGCTTTTGCTCTTGTAAGGAGAACCCAAGGGTGTTTATCTCAATCAAGGATATTGAGAATTTTCTTGATTGAGGCGATTTTTTGAATCATGTCCATATTAGATATGTGCATGATAAAATCACTTTGCCTCCTTCTTTGTGAAGATCTACTTGATTTTCAGTTTGACTGGCTTTTCTTCCTTCCCTTTGGAGCTTTCTTGATTCTTGGAAGGATTGTTGATTCTTGGCTAGATTATTGATTATTGATATCGTCATATCAATCAAGATATGCTTGCCTTGAAGGTTGTGTGATCTTTGGCAGGATCGCTGAATCTTGATTTCGTCATATCAATCAAGTTATGCTTGATTGATTTTGGAATCTTTTTACTCATTGCTTTCTTTTCTTTAGTTGCTCTAGAGATCATGACCTATCTATTTCCTTCTTTGTGTTTTAAGCTTGGTTTCTTTCCTTTTTGATGTCTTTGCTTTGCTTATTTCCCATCTTACAGATCCTAGTCAGGCGCTAGGGTTGTGGTGACCTTGATTATGTATTCCTTGAATGGTGACTTTCCTTTCTTGTGTTGCTTCAGTAAGTGCATATTGATTTCTTCCTTTCTGGTAGTATTTTGACGTCCTTTCCTTTCTTTTTGAATTTCTTTCTTGTGAATTTATCAACATATGGGATGAATATTTCATTATCAAAAGTAATCAATTATATGATGCTATCACATGATAGTAGTGATGGAATTTAAGCAATTTTTACCTACTATAATGTTTAAGTTGAAATATATATTTCTACATCTTGACATTTCTATTTGTCATCATGATGTGGGTTTAATAC
This sequence comes from Solanum stenotomum, assembly GCF_019186545.1. Lineage (NCBI taxonomy): Eukaryota > Viridiplantae > Streptophyta > Magnoliopsida > Solanales > Solanaceae > Solanum > Solanum stenotomum. The sequence continues at coordinate 34,114,961 of NC_064292.1, forward strand.
CCTATTTCTCATGGATAAAAAAAATCTTAAACAATTTGGAAGTTTCAATTGCTCATTTTTCTTGGAAATTTTTTGATAATGATAAATACATATTTTTCTAAGATAAACATTTTTTTTGTTGTAGATAAATTCAATATTTATGTGTATAATTATAAAGTAGTAATAATGTCAAAGGCTCTAGGGTGAGTCCAATTGCACTTTGGCTTATTATGTCAATGGTTAAAGGTAAGATGATGAATTCAAATTTCATCGCACCAAAAGGGCAAGACATCGATTAAAGTTTTGATGCTCTATGATGATAAGATATTGGATTCAAGTCCCACTATATATGGCCTACAAGCCTTCTTATAAAAAAAACATTCAATTCAAATTCTACTGCAATATATTGATGAGATAATGACGAATGAGCAAGCTAATGCTCTCTTGATGAAAAATTAAGAAATACATATTTTGCTTCATTTTCTAAAATAAATGAGGTAGCAGTACATGATAAGTCTGAAAGATGAAAAAATCACTATTGTGATTGTATAAATGAATATGAGTGTGTCTAAGGACAAAAAAGATAGTCATCATTATGATAATTATAAAATAAATAACATTATGAGTTCTCAACATGATCCTTCAAAGAGTGAAGGTAATTTTTGTCATCAAATTTGGTGTGAAAGGTATTGGGCATGTGATTGCCGGGTAAACTAATTTGATTTTATAAATCCTCCACCAAAATAAAGAAATATAAAGTGAAGGTGCACTTGACCTTTCAAAAGTGATGTCGAGGTATGTCATATGAATATGATAAATTTCCAAGCAAGACAATGAACTTCTTATGAAAAAATAATAATAATTATGAAGCATGTATATATGATTTTAGTTAATTCTTTGAAGAGATGTGACTTGAGATGAGTATCATGAAACATGGACCATTCTTGAAAGTGAATGTGTAAGAGATGATGAAAATTATAAATAAGAACATACTCATGTATGATTTAATAAATACCACAACTCACCCCTATGGGAGATTTGAGAAAAATAAAGAAATTTTATTTTGGTATAAATGGTCATTGGTCAAGTACTTTTAGTACATCACACATATTGTGGTATGTTTTATAATGAACTACCAAAAGGGCAAAAGAAAGAAATTAGCCGTACAAATTTATCATTGATTATGTACCTCAATACGTTACAAATTTTTTGCCAGGCATTGAAAAAAAAGGAAGAAGATATTAGTGACAAAAGTAAATCAAGAAACAAGTTTTGCCTGTAGTGATTTTGACCATGACAATGATGATATAAATTTCTCCTTGAAGGAGAAATACACCACACAAACATGTTATGAAATATGTGGTAGCATTAAAATCAAATTATGAGCTTCTGTTGAGCTAATGTGTTACTACCCAAAGAAATAAAATTACTCGTGATATTGAAATTTGTAAGTCTCGAAAAAAACTTTTTAAGTTTTAAAAAAAATAGTCAAAGAAAAAATATATATATTGAGACTATAAAACATAAAAAGATTTAAGATCTTGATATTACTACAATCAAAGTGGGTTATAAATAAATATCTAGGTGAAAGATCACCCATTTTTATGTTGTTTATGGTATATAAATATGGGCATGATGATAAAATCGCATGTGATAGTAAACTAGAAGTTCACTAAAAGAAATAGCAGTTGTCATGATCGGTTGACCATCCCGATTTAAATATGATACGAAAATAATTGATAATTTATGTGATTATATATTGAAGAAATAATAAATTATTCAAGAACTCTCTTGTTTTGTTTGTTCTTGTGATAAAATAATCATTGTACTAGCTAAAGTTGTGCCCATGCACCTGCCATGTTGACTATTTACCATTATGTGATTTAATAAATACATCTATGGTATGATCACATGTGGATTTGATATCAAATTGCAATTTGATTTTTGTAAAGGTTGTTTGCTCGAATTATTAAATCAAGAGCACAATTCAAATTATAAAATTATATTGATAATGTTGGTTTATATCCAAGTGGATTAAGCATAAATTAGATGCCTCCAATTATAGCTAAACCATTGGTTATGAAAATATAATTTTCAAAAAAAAAAAGAATTGGTATTGTAACACCTCGGATTTAGAAAGAGCTAAATTGAGAATTGGGCAAGTTAGTCTTCAATTGTGAGTTTTGGGTCAACTTCAAATGACCATAACTTTCAGCACATGATGAGTTAGGTGGCCCATGACATATGAAATGAAATATCTTTGAGTCCTCTTTCCAATGTACCGAGTTTGATAAATTCCGAGTTCAGATGAGGAAGATATGCCCGTTTGAATTCAGTTTGTCAAGTAAGGAAAGTTCATCCGAATTAAGGAGGGGTATTTTGGTCTTATCTATACCCCATTACCTTTAAGCATTTTTTTCATCCAAATAGCGGTCTAAACTGATTGAAATCATTTTTCACAATTCAAAAACACGCTTAGGGTTTTAGAGAGAAGTTTAAGAGGTGAAAAAAATGAGAAGTTCAAGCGTTCGTGCAAGATTCTTGCGATCTTCGAGTAATTTCGCCAAGGATTGGATCCTTCCGAGGTATGTAAGCTTTCATAGTGATGGGCTTGTTCACCCTCATGCAAATCATGAATTTCTTTATGGAATTCCATCCATGAGAATGAGTATTTTGAGTTCTTGAAGAGTTTCTTGAAGTTTTGTTCTTAATTCTTTAACATGAGGTTTTGTTGAGTTCTTGAGACAAGGATCTTCTGTTTAAGTATTGTTCTTGAGTAAATTTTGAGTGGATTTCACTGTAATTATGTTGGGTTTAAGAATCCAAAAGAGTTTGGGGAAAGTCATGCGATTCTAGATGAGTTAGGTCTTGAAAAAGAACAAGAAAATTCATTAGGTTTCTGGGCAGGAGCATGGGGCGTCGAGTCAGCCATAGCGCTCAAAATACTGGTCTGTAGTTTGGGGCCAAGCGCCCCGCTCCACTCAATGCGCCCAACTATCGTTCAATAGTTTTGGGGTTGGCGCTCCGCGCCACTCAGTGCTCCAGGGTCATTAGGTCCCAGACCTTTCTGACCTTCTTTCCACGTGAGTTCCCTCGAATAGTAACTATATTTTCTACTTGATATCCGCACTTTAAAATATTCATTAATCCTTGATAAATCATGCATATCTAGGTCATAACTCTTGAATTCATAATTCAAATTCAAGATAGAGTTAAGAGTAATGTTTTAGGAAGTCCTTTGAGCCATTTCTATAAGTCTTTCGCAAACTTTTAAAACCTGTCTTGAGACTGAGTACTTGAATATGAGGATGAGGTGAGTTCAGTTTCATTTTTCAAAATGAATATATGGGAACTAGATATTCCCAAAAGTAAATACTTTTACATTTAAATGAGAGGAAACCTTAATTTTTTCAAATAAGTTCATGAGGAGTTTTGAGCACTATCTCTTTTAAGAGAACTTTTTGAGTAATAATCTCAAAGTTTGAGGACGAGGAATTTTTTTAAATAGATGATCATGAGTTATATTATTGGGATTAGTATTTAGCATCGATATTGGGATGAGTTCAAACAACTCAAAGTCCTCATAAACCATGTATGCCAACATGGGTAAATGATCATACTTTTTAGATGATTCCTTATTGCTTTTAAGCATAGCTTAGTGGATCCACTTAGTTGAGAATGTCTTATACTCCGGCAAGGTATAGGACAGTTCAGGCAGCATGGGCGAGACACTGTATCATCACATAGCAAATAGTGATTGTTGTCGGTTAGAAAATCTCCCAAATAAGAGTAAAGAGTATTATTGTATTTTTAAATACTTTGAGTTTTCATTTACTATTTTAAAAGCTTTCTTTATACTGCATCTTTTATTGTTGCTTTATAATGAGTTGAGTATTCTGGAATTGAGTCAAGTATCTTTGAGTATCCTTGAGTTTTTTTTATCAGTTCAAGCTTATGTCTGTGGTTTAGAATTCCCCTTGCATCCTCGTACATTCCATGTATTGACGTATTTTGGCTTGCATCTTTCATGATGAAGATATAGGAGTTTAGGGTCATCAATAGGCCCACCGTTGATACCACTTGCAGTTCCAGAGTTGCTTTGGTGAGCCGCCTTGCTTCTGGAAGATTCCTATTTACTTTTCAGTTTTTGTTAGGATGTCGTAGATCTTGTCCCAACTTCCATCATTGTCATTAGATGCTTCATAGATAGTAGTGTTTTGAGTAGTCTTTTCCATTTCTTTGTTAAATTTTTAAGACCTGAGTTAAACAGTTATGTTATTGAACATTTCAGACTATATTAAGCTAAACTGATTTTAGTAATGATGTTGTTATGAGTTGAGTTACTTTTGAGGTTCATTTTTATTGAGTAAGTCTTCCGCTGAGAGTTGAGCCAGACCAAGGTTCACTTGGGCCCAGCAATGGTTCTCGAGTGCCAGTCACGTCCAGGAGGTAGGCTCAGGGAGTGACAAACTTGGTATCAGAGCAAAGAGTTCAAGAGTCCTGGGGTGTCTATGAAACCATGTCTGTAGAGTCCTAGTTATCAGTGTGAACTGCGCCACATCTATAATTAGGAGACTATAACATTTAGGAAACAATTCCCTTCCTTCTTACTCTTTTACGTGTGATGGAGTTCAACAAAGTTTCTTATTCGTGCTTGCGCCTATCTTTCAGTTTATGCCTCCACGAAGAGCTGTTCGAGGTCGTCCTGCTAGGAGGAATATTGATCCTTAAGATCAAGGGGTACCCAATGTACCAGAAGTGCAACCCCAAGGAGGGGTCACTAATGTTAAGTTTCGAGATGTTATTCGGATGTTGAGTCAAGTTGTGACCAACCAAGTAGGGCAACCAAAAAGGAATCAACAAGATGTGGCTGATACATCCAGGATCCGTGAGTTCTTAAGGCTGAATCCTCCAGACTTCACTGGTTCAAGTGTCACTGAGGATCCTAAGAACTTTGTGGAAGAGTTGAAAAAAGTATTTGAGGTGATGCATGCTGTAGATGTTGAGTGTATGGAACTAGCTGCATACCAACTGAAGGGTGTTTCTAGAGTCTGGTACAATTAATGGAAGAAGGGTAGAGATGAGGATGCACCAATTGTGAGCTGGGCTTTGTTCGAAGAGGCCTTTTTAGGGCGTTTCTTTCCTCGTTAGTTAGGGAGGAAAAGGTAAGAGAATTCCTTAACTTGAAGCACGAGTCCATGAATGTGCATGAGTATAGCCTCAAGTTCACTCAACTGTACTGTTATGTTCCGGAGATGGTTGCTCATATAAGGAGCAGAATGAGCTTGTTTGTGTCTGAGTTGTCTCGCTTGTCAAGTAAAGAGGGCAAGGCAACTATGCTGATAAGAGACATGCACATTGATATACTGCGAGTTTACGTGTTTTTGATACATTTCACTTAAGAGTTATGTGTGTCTAGGGCCATTTTGTATTAAAAATAATGTTTTTGTGTCATGTTTGTAAGAAATAGGCTTGAACGCAATTTTGTGAGATGACAGCTGAAAAATTTGCAGAAGTGGCCACCCACGAAGGGACCTATGGACCGTAGGTCCTATGATGGTCCATCGAAGGGTAGGCGTAGATGGGAGCATCAGGGAATCTGACCAAGTGTGGAACCACGAAGCAATCTACAGACTATAGGTCGACCTACGGGCCGTCCTGCACGTCCATAGAAGGTATTCAGAGAGTTGAAGTTCCAATACCTGATGAAAATCCTAAGTGTGGAGCCACGAAAGAGGACCCACGGATCGTAGGTCAACTTACAGTCTGTTCTGCACGTCCGTCAGTGATGAACTGGGAGTTGAAGGTTCCCACCTATGCATAAAAGTTCTAAGTGTTGACCAACAGAGGGGACCTACAGACCGTAGGTCGACCCACGGTCCGTAGGTTGAGTCGTCGATCAAAGCCGCGTCCAAAAAGTTTATTTCCTTATTTTGTTTCCTTTTTTGTTTAGGATATGTTTTTTCTATAAATAGGTTATGTAAACCTCGTTTTTGGGGGTTAGACATTATTGTTTACTTTTAGTTCTTGATATTTTCTTGAGAATTAACTTGAAAACTTTTGCAATTTGATTTTCGGATTTCGGTTTATATTTTCGCTTTGAAATTCAATTGGAGATTACGGGTTTCTTCTATTCTAAACGTAAGTTCATGAATTATTCTTATCAAAACATGAATTGTGTTCTTTCAAGCATGAGTAGCTAAATCCACAACTAGGGTTGTGGGAACCATGATCAATTAACAATGTATGAATAATAACTAAGTCATACTATCTAATAAGAATTTAGTGTGATACTATCTAATAGTCTTATGTCAATTGGTGCGAGAGTGAAAACTAAATCATACATTGATATGATGTCTAATCTAAGGTAAAGGTAAGGGTTAGTAAATTATACACATGTAGCCGAACCAAGGTGCAGGGTGAAATTCCCTATTTGGAGAACCAATCACTTAAGTATACCTAACTTACCAACTTTGTATGTCGAACACTAGGAAAAGATTACTATTATTAGGATTACCACGTTAAGAGTTTATGGGGAACGCATACACCCTAGTTTCTCTCTCTTATTGATAACTCAAGGTTTGAATCTTGATCACTTGTTACTTAAACAACAATCGGTTATTTGTTTCCAAACCCCCCCTCTTTATTCACTTGTCTCGAAAATAAGTTGACTAAATGAATACAATAATGAGTTAAGTTTAAGTCTGAACCATATTACTCGTGGGATCGACCCCAATCTACAAGTTGGGTTCTTTACTTAATAACGACCGCTTATACTTCTTTAGGGATGTGTAATTTGAGCGTATTAAATTTTCGTGCCACAGCCAGGGAATAAGGCTTTTGGATTAAGTTTAGCTACATTATTGAACTTTAGTCAATTATTTCCTAATTTTACTTTTTCTTTTGTTTTTGTTTTCTTCAGGTTTCCACTCTAGTGTATGCCAAGTACACAGAGTTGAGGTGAACCACTAACCCCATACGATCCAGAGTTGAGCAAAATTTTGAGAAAGATCAATAATCAAGGGGTCCCAAATAATCCAGTCATAGAGGAGCATGTAGAACAAGTGAATGATGAGAATGCTCAGGATCGTGGTGGTAATCTACTCGGAGATGCACTGAGGGTGCAGAATCCACTAGAAACCAATGTTGCGTGATAACTACAAGGTCGACTTCAACACTGTTGAATCAGAAGGACCTATTGTTCTCCCACCTCTACCTCCAGGGCACACATTCGTGGTGACTAGCGTCTGATGCAGATGCTTACAGCTAGGGGGTTGTTTTCTGGTATGGCTTCAGAAGATCCGCATGGGCACATGGCCAAGTTGAGTAGCGTCTGCAAGAGTTGTGTAGGATGACCATAGTTGGATATGAACATCATAGGGTTGAGAGTCTTCCCTCTATCATTGACCAGAGATACTGTGGTATGGTTTTCTGAGCTTCTGTACAACTCGATTCATATATGGGACCAACTGCACAAGGTGTTCATGGCAAAGTATTTTCTGTTGTCCAAAAAGCTGAATCACAAGGATAAAGTGAACAACTTTGTAGCACTACCTGGAGAGTCTGTGAGCAATTCATGGGATAGGTTCACTGCATTCATAAGAAGTATTCCGAATCACCGCATTGATGATGAGTCATTGAAGGAGTACTTCTATAGAGGCCAGGATGACAATAACAAGGCTGTACTGGATACTATTGCTGGGGGATCGTATGGTGAGTGCACTTTTGAGGAGATCGTTGAGAAATTGGAGAAGATTTCTCGAAATAATAAAGCATGGAGCACTAGAATGTCAGACACCAGAATAAATACTTTTGTCGTTCAAGCTGCACCTAGTCAATCTGCCGATGACATTCGTGAGGAGATGGGTCAGATGAGGACAAAACTTGGGTTGGTGTTGAAGTATGTGAGCGGAGGTGCAGAAAAGGTGAATGCGGTAAACTACTTGACTAGAACTCCACCACCACCAGTTAAGAAATGCTACTATGAGGAGGATGCGTATTTGGTGAATGATCAGACGGGGGGTTTCCGAGCCAATACCCAAGGTTCCAACTCGGATAATTGGCACCAAGGGAAAGGAAACCAAGGTTGGAACTATGGCAACTACAACTAAGAGGGTAACTATGTCCGGGATGGGAACTACAATCGCAACAACTACAACCGAAATAACTGTGGCAACAAAAACGATAGGGTTGGGCCTTATGTTCTTCCTACAAATAGGGAATCTGGCAATAGAGAAGATGGGGGTAGTATGTCACGTATGAGGATGTGATGCAGAATATGATGAAGAGGTTTGATACGACTGATGAGAATGTGAAAGAAATGCAAAACGACTTGTCTGGAATTGGTCAAAAAGTTGATGCCCATGCAGTATCGATTAAGCAACTTGAGCAGTAGATGAATCAGTTGTCCACTACAGTAAATCTACGTCAGCCTGGCACACTTCCTAGCAACACCATTCAGAATTCGAAAAATGATGGGCATTGTATATCAGTCACTACTTGAGGGGGTAAACCAATCATTGATCCACCTATGCCGTCTGAGGTTGAAATTGTGGTAGAAAAAGATGTTGATGAGATCGAGGTTACTAGAGAGTCCAAGAATGACACAGAGAAGGAAACGGAGGTGACCCAAAAAGTTATTCCCATGCCTAGACCTCTACCGCCATTCGCACATAGATTGGTGAAGAAGAATGAAGAAGGAAAATATTGCACGTTCATTACCATGTTGAAACAACTTTCTATCAATGTTCCGTTGATAGAGGCTTTCGAGCAAATGCTTGGGTATGCGAAGTTTATGAAGGATTGGTGATTAAAAATAGGGTTGTTAGCTTCGAGAATGATGAGAGGTTGCAACATTGTAGTGCTATTGCTACTAGGTCACTTGTGCAAAAGAAAGAGGATCCTGGTGCTTTAACTATTCCTTGTACCATCAGGTTGTTGCATTTTTCGAAGGTGTTGTGTGATTTGGGTGCTAGCATTAATCTGATGCCATTGTCTATTTACAAGAAGTTGGGTTTGGGGGCTCCAAAACCGACTGCGATACGACTACTCATGGCCGATAGAACTGTGAAGAAGCCCATTGGTGTTCTCCAAGATGTACTTGTGAAGGTGGAGTCATTTATTTTTCCGGCGGATTTTGTGATACTTGATTGTGAGGTTGATTTTGAGGTTCCCATTAGCCTAGGGAGACCATTCCTTGCTGCTGGGTGCGCCTTGGTCGAGATGAAGAGACACAGATGAAGTTCCGATTGAATAGTGAAAAGGTAACTTTTAATATCTGTAGGTACGTGAAGCAAGAAAGCGATCTCAAGTCAGTGTCAGTGGTGAATCATGTTTTGGAGCGAGGTTCTGATGTGTCTATTGAAGAGAGGTTGGGTGTTGATGCACTGGTAGCAGTAATGATGAATTTTGAGGGTGATGGTATTGAAGGCTATGATGAATTAGTTGCCGCACTTGATTGGTTCGAATTATGTCCAAAACCGAAGAAATTGGTGTTAGATATGAAGAATCGCGACTCTCCACCCGTAAAACCGTTTGTTAAAGAGTCTCCAAAATTGGAGCTCAAGGCTCTACCATCGCATTTGAGGCATGTATTCTTGGAGAGAGATGGTAATTTATCGGTCATAATTGCGGCCGATTTGAGTGAGGTGCAAGTTGATGCTTTGATTTCTGTGTTGAAAAGGTTCAAGAGGGCTATTGGATGGACTATTGCGGACATTATTGGGATTCCTCCTAGCATTTGTTCTCATAAAATCCAACTCAT
>NC_064292.1:34125876-34227142 GCF_019186545.1 Solanum stenotomum
TGACCTTCTTTCCACGTGAGTTCCCTCGAATTGTAACTATATTTTCTACTTGATATCCGCACTTTAAATATTCATTAATCCTTGAGAAATCATGCATATCTAGGTCATAACTCTTGAATTCATAATTCAAATTCAAGATAGAGTTAAGAGTAATGTTTTAGGAAGTCCTTTGAGCCATTTCTAAAAGTCTTTCGCAAACTTTTAAAACCTCTCTTGAGACTGAGTACTTGAATATGAGGATGAGGTGAGTTCAGTTTCATTTTTCAAAATGAATATATGGGAACTAGGTATTCCCAAGAGTAAATACTTTTACATTTAAATGAGAGGAAACCTTAATTTTTTTCAAATAAATTCATGAGGAGTTTTGAGCACTATCTCTTTTAAGAGAACTTTTTGAGTAATAATCTCAAAGTTTGAGGACGAGGAATTTTTTTAAATAGATGATCATGAGTTATATTATTGGGATTAGTATTTAGCATCGATATGAGGATGAGTTCAAACAGCTCAAAGTCCTCATAAACCATATATGCCAACATGGGTAAATGATCATACTTTTTAGATGATTCCTTATTGCTTTTAAGCATAGCTTAGTGGATCCACTTAGTTGAGAATGTCTTATACTCCGACAAGGTATAGGACAGTTCAGGCAGCGTGGGCGAGACACTGTATCATCACATAGCTCATAGTGATTGTTGTCGGTTAGAGAATCTCCCAAATAAGAGTAAAGAGTATTATTGTATTTTTAAATACTTTGAGTTTTCATTTACTGTTTTAAAAGCTTTCTTTATACTGCATCTTTTATTGTTGCTTTATAATGAGTTAAGTATTCTGGAACTGAGTCAAGTATCTTTGAGTATCCTTGAGTTCTTTTTATCAGTTCAAGCTTATGTCTATGGTTTAGAATTCCCCTTGCATCCTCGTACATTCCATGTATTGACGTCTTTTGGCTTGCAGCTTTCATGATGAAGATATAGAAGTTTAGGGTCATCAATAGGCCCACCGTTGATACTACTTGCAGTTCCAGAGTTGCTTTGGTGAGCCGCCTTGCTTCTGGAAGATTCCCATTTACTTTTCAGTTTTTGTTAGGATGTCCTGGATCTTGTCCCAACTTCCATCATTGTTATTAGATGCTTCATAGATAGTAGTGTTTTGAGTAGTCTTTTCCATTTCTTTGTTAAATTTTTAAGACCTGAGTTAAACAGTTATGTTATTGAACATTTCAGACTATATTAAGCTAAACTGATTTTAGTAATGATGTTGTTATGAGTTGAGTTACTTTTGAGGTTCATTTTTATTGAGTAAGTCTTCCGCTGAGAGTTGAGCCAGACCAAGGTTCACTTGGGGCCAACAATGGTTCTCGAGTGCCAGTCATGTCCAAGAGGTAGGCTCAGGGAGTGACAAACTTGGTATCAGAGCAAAGAGTTCAAGAGTCCTAGGGTGTCTATGAAGCCATGTCTGTAGAGTCCTAGTTATCAGTGTGAACTGCACCACATCTATAATTAGGAGACTATAACATTTAGGAAACAATTCCCTTCCTTCTTACTCTTTTACGTGTGATGGAGTTCAACAAAGTTTCTTATTCGTGCTTGCGCCTATCTTTTAGTTCATGCCTCCACGAAGAGCTGTTCGAGGTCGTCCTGCTAGGAGGAATATTGATCCTCAAGATCAAGGGGTACCCAATGTACCAGAAGTGCAACCCCAATGAGAGGTCACTAATGCTAAGTTTCGAGATGCTATTCGGATGTTGAGTCAAGTTGTGACCAACCAAGTAGGGCAACAAAGAAGGAATCAACAGGATGTGGTTGATACATCCAGGATCCATGAGTTCTTAAGGCTGAATCCTCTAGACTTTGCCGGTTCAAGTGTCACTGAGGATCCTAAGAACTTTGTGGAAGAGTTGAAGAAAGTATTTGAGGTGATGCATGTTGTAGATGTTGAGTGTGTGGAACTAGCTGCATACCAACTGAAGGGTGTTTCTAGAGTCTGGTACAATTAATGGAAGAAAGGTAGAGATAAGGATGCACCAATTGTGAGCTGGGCTTTGTTCGAAGAGGTCTTCTTAGGGCGTTTCTTTCCTCGTTAGCTAGGGAGGAAAATGTAAGAGAATTCCTTAACTTGAAGCACGAATCCATGAGTGTGCATGAGTATGGCCTCAAGTTCACTCAACTGTATTGTTATGTTCCAGAGCAGGATGAGCTTGTTTGTGTCTGAGTTGTCTCGCTTGTCAAATATGGAGGGCAAGGCAACTATGCTGATAAGAGACATGCACATTGATATACTGCGAGTTTACGTGTTTTTGATACATTTCACTTAAGAGTTATGTGTGTCTAGGGCCATTTTGTATTAAAAATAATGTTTTTGTGTCATGTTTGTAGGAAATAGGCTTGGACGCAATTTTGTGAGATGACAGCTGAAAAATTTGCAGAAGTGGCCACCCACGAAGGGACCTATGGACCGTAGGTCCTATGACGGTCCATCGAAGGGTAGGCGTAGATGGGAGCATCAAGGAATCTGACCAAGTGTGGAACCACGAAGCAATCTACAGACTATAGGTCGACCTACGGGCCATCCTGCACGTCCGTAGAAGGTATTTAGAGAATTGAAGTTCCAATACCTGATGAAAATCCTAAGTGTGGAGCCACGGAAGAGGACCCACGGATCGTAGGTCAACCTACAGTCTGTTCTGCACATCCGTCAGTGATGAACTGGGCGTTGAAGGTTCCCACCTATGCATAAAAGTTCTAAGTGTTGACCAATAGAGGGGACCTACAGACCGTAGGTCGACCCACGGTCCGTAGGTCGAGTCATTGATCAAATTCGCATCCAAAAAGTTTATTTCCTTATTTTGTTTCCTTTTTTGTTTAGGATATGTTTTTTCTATAAATAAGTTATGTAAACCTCGTTTTTGGGGGTTAGACATTATTGTTTACTTTTAGTTCTTGATATTTTCTTGAGAATTAACTTGAAAACTTTTACAATTTGATTTTCGGATTTCGGTTTATAAGATTTTCGCTTTGAAATTCAATTGGAGATTACGGGTTTCTTCTATTCTAAACGTAAGTTCATGAATTATTCTTATCAAAACATGAATTGTGTTCTTTCAAGCATGAGTAGCTAAATCCACAACTAGGGTTGTGGGAACCATGATAAATTAACAACGTATGAATAATAACTAAGTAATTCTTGAATAGTATTGATGCATGCATTGATAATTCTTTCTCTTAGAAGTCTTTTAATGAGTGCACACGTTAGAACTCGCCTTGTTGCTACTTGCTGGACCAAGGATGTAGTTAATAAGAATTTAGTGTGATACTATCTAATAGTCTTATGTCAATTGGTGCGAGAGTGAAAACTAAGTCATACATTGATATGATGTCTAATCTGAGGTAAAAGTAAGGGTTAGTAAATTATACACATGTAGCCGAACCAAGGTGCAGGGTGAAATTCCCTATTTGGAGAACCAATCACTTAGGTATACCTAACTTACCAACTTTGCATGTCGAACACTAGGAAATGATTACTATTATTAGGATTACCGCGTTAAGAGCTTATGGGGAACACATACACCCTAGTTTCTCTCTCTTATTGATAACTCAAGGTTTGAATCTTGATCACTTGTTACTTAAACAACAATCGGTTATTTGTTTCCAAACCCCCCCTCTTTATTCACTTGTCTCAGAAATAAGTTGACTAAATGAATACAATAATGAGTTAAGTTTAAGTCTGAACCATATTACTCGTGGGATCGACCCCAATCTACAAGTTGGGTTCTTTACTTAATAACGATCGCTTATACTTCTTTAGGGATGTGTAATTTGAGCGTATTAAATTTTCGTGCCGGAGCCGGGGAACAAGGCTTTTGGATTAAGTTTAGCTACATTATTGAACTTTAGTCAATTATTTCCTAATTTTACTTTTTCTTTTGTTTTTGTTTTCTTCAGGTTTCCACTCTAGTGTATGCCAAGTACACAGAGTCGAGGCGAACCACTAACCCCATACGATCCAGAGTTGAGCAAAATTTTGAGAAAGATCAATAATCAAGGGGTCCCAAATAATCCAGTCATAGAGGAGCATGTAGAACAAGTGAATAATGAGAATGCTCAGGATCGTGGTGGTAATCTACTCGGAGATGCACTGAGGGTGCAGAATCCACAAGAAACCAATGTTGCGTGATAAATACAAGGTCGACTTCAACACTGTTGAATCAGAAGGACCTATTGTTCTCCCACCTCTACCTCCCGGGCACGCATTCGTAGTGACTAGCGTCTGATGCAGATGCTTACAGCTAGGGGGTTGTTTTCTGGTATGGCTTCAGAAGATCCGCACGGGCACATGGCCAAGTTGAGGAGCATCTGCAAGAGTTGTGTAGGATGACCATAGTTGGATATGAAAGTCATAGGGTTGAGAGTCTTCCCTCTATCATTGACCAGAGATACTGTGGTATGGTTTCTGAGCTTCTGTACAACTCGATTCATATATGGGACCAATTGCACAAGGTGTTCATGGCGAAGTATTTTTTGTTGTCCAAAAAGCTGAATCACAAGGATAAAGTGAACAACTTTGTAGCACTAGTTGGAGAGTCTGTGAGCAATTCATGGGATAGGTTCACTGCATTCATAAGAAGTATTCCGAATCACCGCATTGATGATGAGTCATTGAAGGAGTACTTCTATAGAGGTCAGGATGACAATAGCAAGGCTGTACTGGATACTATTGCTGGGGGATCGTATGGTGAGTGCACTTTTGAGGAGATCGCTGAGAAATTGGAGAAGATTTCCCGAAATAATAAAGCATGGAGCACTAGAATGTTAGACACCGGAATAAATACTTTTGTAGTTCAAGCTGCACCTAGTCAATCTGCCGATGACATTCGTGAGGAGATGGCTCAGATGAGGACAAAACTTGGGTTGGTGTTGAAGTATGTGAGCGGAGGTACAGAAAAGGTGAATGCGGTAAACTACTTGACTAGAACTCCACCACCACCAGTTGAGAAATGCTACTATGAGGAGGATGCGTATTTGGTGAATGATCAGACGGGGGGTTTCCGAGCCAATACCCAAGGTTCCAACTCGGATAATTGGCGCCAAGGGAAAGGAAACCAAGGTTGGAACTATGGCAACTACAACTAAGAGGGTAACTATGTCCGGGATGGGAACTACAATCGCAACCACAACTACAACCGAAATAACTGTGGCAACAAAAACGATAAGGTTGGGCCTTATTCTCTTCCTACAAATAGGGAATCTGGCAATAGAGAAGTTGGGGGTAGTATGTCACGTATTGAGGATGTGATGCATAATATGATGAAGAGGTTTGATACGACTGATGAGAATGTGAAAGAGATGTGAAACGACTTGTCTGGAATTGGTCAAAAAGTTGATGCCCATGCAGTATCGATTAAGCAACTTGAGCAGTAGATGAATCAGTTGTCCACTACAGTAAATCCACGTCAGCCTGGAACACTTCCTAGCAACACCATTCAGAATTCGAAAAATGATGGGCATTGTATATCAGTCACTACTTGAGGGGGTAAACCAATCATTGATCCACCTATGCCGTCTGAGGTTGAAATTGTGGTAGAAAAATATGTTGATGAGATCGAGGTTACTAGAGAGTCCAAGAATGACAAAGAGAAGGAAACAGAGGTGACCCAAAAAGTTATTCCCATTCCTAGACCTCTACCGCCATTCCCACATAGATTGGTGAAGAAGAATGAAGAAGGAAAATACTGCACGTTCATTACTATGTTGAAACAACTTTCTATCAATGTTCCGTTGATAGAGGCTTTGGAGCAAATGCTTGGGTATGCGAAGTTTATGAAGGATTGATGATTAAAAATAGGGTTGTTAGCTTCGAGAATGATGAGAGGTTGCAACATTGCAGTGCTATTGCTACTAGGTCACTTGTGCAAAAGAAAGAGGATCCTGGTGCTTTAACTATTCCTTGTACCATCATGTTGTTGCATTTTGCGAAGGTGTTGTGTGATTTGGGTGCTAGCATTAATCTGATGCCATTGTCTATTTACAAGAAGTTGGGTTTGGGGGCTCCAAAACCAACTGCGATGCGACTACTCATGCCGATAGAACTGTGAAGAAGCCCATTGGTGTTCTCCAAGATGTACTTGTGAAGGTGGAGTCATTTATTTTTTCGGCGGATTTTGTGATACTTGATTGTGAGGTTGATTTTGAGGTTCCCATTAGCCTAGGGAGACCATTCCTTGCTGCTGGGCGCGCCTTGGTTGATATGTATAGAGGCAGATGAAGTTCCGATTGAATAGTGAAGAGGTAACCTTTAATATCTGTAGGTACGTGAAGTAAGAAAGCGATCTCAAGTCAGTGTCAGTGGTGAATCATGTTTTGGAGCGAGGTTCTGATGTGTCTATTGAAGAGAGGTTGGGTGTTGATGCACTGGTAGCAGTAATGATGAATTTTGAGGGTGATGGTATTGAAGGCTATGATGAATTAGTTGCCGCACTTGATTGGTTCGAATTATGTCCAAAACCGAAGAAATTGGTGTTAGATATGAAGAATCGCGACTCTCCACCCGTAAAACCGTTTGTTAAAGAGTCTCCAAAATTGGAGCTCAAGGCTCTACCATCGCATTTGAGGCATGTATTCTTGGAGAGAGATGGTAATTTATCGGTCATAATTGCGGCCGATTTGAGTGAGGTGCAAGTTGATGCTTTGATTTCTGTGTTGAAAAGGTTCAAGAGGGCTATTGGATGGACTATTGCGGACATTATTGGGATTCCTCCTAGCATTTGTTCTCATAAAATCCAACTCATGCCAGATCACAAGCNGAGGTGCAAGTTGAGGCTTTGATTTCTGTGTTCAAAAGGTTCAAGAGGGCTATTGGATGGACTATTGCGGACATTATTGGGATTCCTCCTAGCATTTGTTCTCATAAAATCCAACTCATACCAGATCACAAACCTAGTATCGAGCACCAAAGGAGACTAAATCTTCCTATGCAAGAGGTAGTGAAAAAGGAAATCATCAAGTGGTTGGATGCTGGAGACATATATTCCATTGCAGATAGTAGTTGGATTTGTCTTGTTCAGTGTGTTCCTAAGAAACGTGGGATTATCGTGGTTCCTAATGCGAAAAACGAGCTTGTTCCAATGTGGCTAGTGACTAGATTGAGAGTATGGATGGACTACCAGAAACTAAATGCTTGGACAGAAAATGATCACTTCCCTATGCCGTTCATGGATAAGATACTGGACCGCCTTGCTGATAAGGGTTGGTATTGCTTTCTTGATGGTTATTCGGGCTACAATCAGATCTCCATAGCTCCGGAAGACCAAGAGAAGACTACCTTCACTTGCCCTTATGGGACTTTCACCTTCAAACGGATGCCATTTGGGTTGTGTAATGCTCCAGCGACCTTCCAGCGTTGCATGATGTCGATATTTTTAGATATGGTGGAGCACACTATTGGGGTATTTATTAATGATTTCTCTATGTTAGGTGACTCGTTATGCATTTGGCCGAGGTACTGAAACGGTGTGAAGAGTGCAATCTTGTGCTCAATTGGGAAAAGTGCCACTTCATGGTGAAAGAGGGGATCATTCTGGGTCATCGAATTTCTAAGAAGGGTATCGAGGTTGATAGAGCTAAAGTCGAGGTAATAGAAAAGCTTCCACCACCTATCTCTATTAAAGGTGTTAGAAGTTTTCTTGGGCATGCAGGCTTTTATAGGAGGTTTATCAAGGATTTCTCAAAAATTACACACCCATAGTGCAAATTACTCGAAAAGGCTTGTAAGTTTGATTTTGATGATGCTTATCTGAGAGAATTTGGAGAGTTGAAAGCAAAGCTAATTTCTGCACCTTATTACTTCACCGGATTGGGGGCAATCATTAGAAGTGATGTGTGATGCTTGTGGAGTGGCGCTTGGTGTGGTATTGGGACAGAGGTGCGAGAAGATTCTTCATCCTATTTATTATGCCAGCAAAGCTCTGAATGTGGCTCAAAATAACTATACGGTGACTGAACAAGAACTCATTGCTGTGGTTTTCGCATTTGAGAAATTTTGATCCTACTTTCTTGGTAATAAGGTCATAGTGCATACTGACCAATCTGCATTGAGGTATCTGATGCTAAAAAGGGTGAAAAATCGAGGTTGATTAGATGGGTATTGTTGTTGCAAGAGTTTGATTTTGAGGTGAAAGATAGAAATGGGACAGAAAATCAAGTTGCCGATCAATTGTCGAGATTAGATGAGGAAGTTATGCTCAAGCTAGGTGATGGGGAAGAAATTAATGATGCATTCCCAGACGAATAGATTTTGGCTGCTTCTCATGATCTTATTCATTGGTTCACAGATTTTGCTAACTACTTGGCAAGTGATTTGGTGCCATCAGATTTGTCATTAGACCAAAGGAAAAAGTTCATGTATGATGTGAAGATGTTCTTTTGGGATGAGACTTGTTCCGTATTTGTGCTGATGGGATTATTCGTCGCTGTGTGCCTGAGGTTGAGATGATAAGTATACTAGAGGCGTGTTATTCATCGCCTATTGGTGGGCATCATAGTGGTATTCAGATTGCTCATAAAATCTTGCAGTGTGGGTATTACTAGCCTACCGTCCACAAAGATGCTCATGATTTCGCCAAGTCTTGTAATCGTTGCCAAAGAGAAGAAGGAATTTCAAATAGGCAAGAGCTACCTATGAATCCGATATTGGTGATTGAGTTATTTGATGTATGGGGCCTTGACTTTATGGGTCCATTTGTGTGCTCACATGGGATGAAGTATATTCTTGTTCCAGTTGATTATGTGTTAATATGGGTGGAAGCAATTGGGCTTTCAAACAATGAAGGTAAGAGTGTCACCGCATTCCTAAAAAAGTGTATCTTCTCCAGATTTGGTACACCTAGGGCGATTATCAGAGACAGAGGTTCCCACTTTTGCAATAGGTTATTCAAGGCGTTGCTACAGAAATATGGAGTCCATCACAATGTAGCCACTCCTTACCATCCGCAGTCTAGTGGGCAAGTTGAAGTGTCAAATAGAGAGATAAAGCAAATCCTTGCAAAGACTATGAATTCCATTAGAACTGATTGGTCAATGAGGCTTTATGATGCTCTATGGGCCTATCACACCGCATTTAAGACTCCATAGGTATGTCCCCCTACCAACTTGTATATAGGAAGTCGTGCCATTTGCTGGTAGAGCTAGAGCATAAGGCTATGTGGGCGCTAAAGAAGTTGAATTTGGATTGGGGAGCCACATCGAGTCAAAGAGTGAATGACATGAATGAGCTTGATGAGTTTCGCCTAAAAGCTTATGAGAGTTCAGCCTTGTACAAGGAGAAGATGAAGAAGTATCATGTTCAAAAGATTGAAAAACGTGAATTTGCTTTTGGGTGATCTGGTGCTTCTATTCAACTCAAGGTTGCACTTGTTCCTGACAAGCTCAAGTCCAAGTGGACCGGGCCATTCAAAGTTACTCAAGTGTTTCCACATGGAGTGGTTGAGCTCGAGAACAAGGAGGGAACAAGGTTCAAGGTGAACGGGCAAAGGAACAAAGTCTACATGGGGAAATTGGAGAGTGTGCAAGAAGTGATTGAGGCCTATTATCTTGATGAAGTCTGAGTAATCAAGGGGTATGCGTCGTGCCGCGACGTTAAATCAAGCGCTGCTTGGTAGGCAACCCAAGATGTACAATCTATCTAACTATAGGTTTTTCTTTTCAATTTAGGAGTTTTCTTCTTTTATTTTAATTTCTGTAACTCTTTAGATAGGTGTTTTATTTTTGTATTAGTGTTGGCTAGATATAAAATAGCCGTGTCTAAAAAGTGCCCAGAAAATGTAAAAAGAAAGTCCTAATGGTTGCTACGTATGCAGGGGCGAAAAACATAATCCGTAGAAAAAGTTGAGGTCTATGAACTCCATCGACGGTCCGTGGGTCCATCCACGGACCGTGAATGGCGTCCGTAGACCCCAGGTAAGTGTTCTAAAATTCCAAGTGTCAGAGTAACCTACGGACCACACCTATGATTCGTAGGTCAACCCACGGACCATAGCCGGGGTCTCGTGGGTCTAACCTAGGGTTCTTAAAGACCCGACCCAGACCCCCTTTTAATAAAAAAACTCTTCATTTCAAATTCATCCCCCACTAACCAAACTCCTCCTAACCATTTCTAACCGCTCCAAATACCAAAAATTCCCATATTCATTCCCCTATATCACTCTCCTTTCCCATAATTGTCCTTTTCTCCTCCAAAATCACCGCATTTTCCCCTCACATCGATTTCTCGGTCCGGGTTTGGTGTCAAAGGGCTAGCAAAGATCTAAGGAGTTCATTGTAATCACACACTCACCCACTTCGCTTACTTGTATGGTAAAACGACTTTACCCTATCTTTGAATTTCGTTGTTCATTGTTTAAATCATGAAGTCATGAAATGGATCTTGACCTTGGGTTGTTTATCTAATATTTGCATATTTAACTATAGTTAGAAACACCCTTGGGACGATAGAATGTGAATGTGTTGTTCATTTTAACCAAAATATATCAGTTATTAGGCCGAATTGGAAGGTTTGACTTAGGGTTCATAGGTTTTGATATGATAATTTGTAAATTCTTGTGAAAATGGAACCCTAAGAATGATTAACTACCTAATCAGTTGTTGAAATGCATGTGTAGGCCTAATGTGTTTGTATGTGTCGAAAGAAATGACACATAAGTAAATCATCTGAAATCTGGCACAGAACTGACCCACGAGACTCCGTCTACGGACCGTAGGTCGAGTGTGTGGACCAGAAGCACACAACTTTTTGGCTAAGTGTTGAACCACGGTGTGGACTACGGTCCATCATTCCATCGACGAACCGTTCTGCACATCCGTGGTTCCCACATCAGAGACCCAATTTTGGGTACTCTGACCTACGGTGGGGACCTAGGACCTTAGGTACCTACCGTGGGTTGGCAGTTCAGCAACTGCCCATAATATTTTTTGTTTTTCGTTTTGATTCGTTTCTTGTTCTGAAATTCCCCCAAGTGTTTTATTTGCTTATTTTGGTACTAACTAAGCTTCTATAAGTATTATGGCACCCAAACAAGCTCCAACTTACGCCGCAAAGGGGAAATCAAAATTTGTAGCACCTTACTTGTGGCTGATCGATGAGGACTCTGACTATATTCCTCCTAACACCAGGACCTCCCTTAATGCTCGCACTACGAGGAACCAAGCCTAGCTGGTGATTCCTGATGTGGTCACTGCCCCCCAGTCTGATGAAGAGGCCACACCGATCGGATCACTTGCTGGCTCTGAGTCTGCATCCGGCTCCAGTTTTAATGACATCACCGCCTCATCTTCTGTGGCTGATAGTGCGGGTGACATTCCAGTGCCCCCAATTCTGAGCCTACATGAGTTGCTGATGAGTCGAATCGATTGTGTGGAGGGCCAATATCTAATATATAAACATTCCCGCATGCTGAATGAGAAGGAGAAGATGGCTCGACTAGTCACCGAGGAGCACCGGGCTCTCACAGGTAGCCTGCACACTACTCCAGTCATTGATGGGCTCTTTCGTCGACACAGGTGTGAGTGGATGGCCTGGCCCTAGGCACGTACAGTGAGGAGATAGTCAGGGAGTTCTATGCTTCCTATGCCACCACTATTAGAGGGTCCATCTCTAAGAGGGCCAAGCCCGCAGCTCAGCTTCCACTTGAGGCTACACTAATTCAGGGTTTTTCTGTGGACATCTTCGAGACCACCCTCCGCCGGTTCATCTATGGCCCAGATCAGACTCTGCCCATCAATACAGCAGAGCGAGACTATCGCATGGGCATCATTCGGAGTGGGGCATTTTAGAGGAATGCCGAGTAGTGAGAGTCACTTATTAGGTGGCTAGCACGACATCTTGCCACAGACGGAGAGTGAGCAATGTGGGTCAGTACTCCGAGCATGGGCATCAGGAAGGCCACTTTAAATTTTGCTGCAAAATTCTTATGGCTGCTGGTACGTTATAGGCTGTTTCCTATTCAGGTAGGCAATGTGGCCACAAGGACTGAGCGCTGATAGTTGTAGCCATGATAGCAAGACTTGAAGTTGATTTTGTCCGTATACTGATCGAGGTGATCCACGAGAGGGCCTTCAAGGCCACCACCACTTTTCCTTTCCCCTGCCTGATCTTCCATCTTTGCAGGGACTCCGGTGTACCAATTTGGCATTGTGACCGATTGCTTCAGGCAACTAAGATTCTTGATATAGGAATTATTCGGGATGAGGCTAATGTAGGTGCACCTAGCAGGGAGCCACATGTTGATGTGCCACCATTGGGCGATATCTTGTAGTGGATATGGAGCAGATTTATGATGATGACAGTGCCCCTCTAGCCACTACAATAGAGGCCCAGGATCCTCTATCTCTGGCCACTAGTCAGGCCCCTAGCTCGTCGAGAGCCACCCATTCTTCTGGTTCCACCACTATCCTTCTAGCTTGAGTATAGAGGCTCGAGGCACAGAGGGCTACCCTACTTCAACATGTGAGGCCATAGATGGAGCTTGCTATAGAAGAGTCCCTGGCTAGGATTGAATAGCGGATGAAGTATATGATGGACCAGAAGGTCCAGACCATTCATCAACGCCTGGATGCCTTTGAATTGAATGCCCTAGAGAGGTCGACCCCGACTGTTGATATGACCACCCTCCAGAAGGAGGTAGAGAGCCTCTATGCTGATGTCATAGTACTTCCCGCTCCACCAGAGACTGAGCCAGAGTCTGCCCCTACGGTACCATTTGATAATACGATATTGAGTGCCCTATTCGAAGATGGTATGCCATCACCAGATTCTTCCCGTACTGCAGGGAAGTGCCCTCGCTTCAGTCGTACTTCTGATGACACTGAGGCTGAGAGAGCCCGGAAGAGGGAGTGCTAGGAGATTGAAGTGGCTCTGAGGGCATCCATAGTTGACGAGGAGATGAGATAGCAGAGGGCCATGGAGATAGGTGTGGGCCCATCTAGCGGAATGTGCACTACTGATGGTGCCTCGAGAGTTGACGATAGCACTACTGAGAGTGCTGAGATGGTATATGAGAGCGCTATTGATGGCATTCCAACTGTTGATCCAGAGGGCTCCAAGAAACCAGACCCACCTGCTTCTTGAGTAGTCTTCGGCTCATATGCGCCATAGGTTTGCTTTACTCGATCCTTTGCTTTT
Organism: Solanum stenotomum; assembly: GCF_019186545.1. Lineage (NCBI taxonomy): Eukaryota > Viridiplantae > Streptophyta > Magnoliopsida > Solanales > Solanaceae > Solanum > Solanum stenotomum. Next base: position 34,139,047 of record NC_064292.1, read on the forward strand.
TATTTTTTTGTGCATTGGGGACAATTGCACTTTATTTTGTTGGGGGTGGGGTAAATGGATTGTGAGTGATAGGGTGAAGTCTGAGCAACCCAATTGATAATCCTCTCTTGGGATTTTCTTGCCTGTGTTCTTTTCCCCCTAGAGACTGTTTTAATTTCTGTTGAACTGACATGTTTAGGAATGTATGTGTAGGAGTAAGTAGAAAAATGAAAGCATGATCGCATAGAAAGCATAAAAAAATGATCCATGTCCAAAAATGTTAAAATGTGCTAAATCGACAGTCTTGATGAGTTGAATGTGTTGGATCTCAATGTGACATGATAACGAACCGAGGTGACCTCATGACTTAAGCTAAAACTTGAACCAGGTAATCTGATAATCTGATAATGCAATAATGTGACAAGAGTGTGTGAGAAGAGTTGAATGATTAGACAGTTTGTGCCAATCTAGAACTTGCCTAGTTGGTCCTGCTAAGATGATCTAGGCTAGAAGTTAGGAAGTGATCATAGGCTCTTATTCAAATTAGTCCACTTAAGCCTAAAATAATCTAACCAAATGCAATCAATGTTCCTTTTGATCATAATGTTTGAGCCTTAAATAGACCATTACTTTTGATTCACCTAATCACCTTCCCTAAAATAATTGTCTTGACCCCGGTCCCTCTTTGGACAACTGCACCTTGACTTAGGCCAAAAGCCTAAGTTGAGGGTGGCTAATTCAAAAGTTACCTTGATCTTGGCCCTGGTCCGACATCGGATATTGTGCACCTCAACTAATGCAAAATCCATAAGTTGAGGGTGACTATGAAAGAGGAAACCAAAACAAAAAAAGGGGTATGAAAAGAGTTTTGTGTTGAAAAGAGAAAAAGAAAAGATAGAAGAGGATNGGAGTAAGTAGAAAAATGAAAGCATGATCGCATAGAAAGCATAAAAAAATGATCCATGTCCAAAAATGTTAAAATGTGCTAAATCGACAGTCTTGATGAGTTGAATGTGTTGGATCTCAATGTGACATGATAAGGAACCGATGTGACCTCATGACTTAAGCTAAAACTTGAACCGGGTAATCTGATAATCTGATAATGCAATAATGTGACAAGAGTGTGTGAGAAAAGTTGAATGATCGGACAGTTTGTGCCAATCTAGAACTTGCCTAGTTGGTCCTGCTAAGATGATTTAGGCTAGAAGTTAGGAAGTGATCATAGGCCCTTATTCAAATTAGTCCACTTAAGCCTAAAATAATCTAACCAAATGCAATCAATGTTCCCTTTGATCATAATGTTTGAGCCTTAAATAGACCATTACTTTTGATTCACCTAATCACCTTCCCTAAAATAATTTTCTTGACCCTGGTCCCTCCTTGGACATGTGCACCTTGACTTAGGCCAAAAGCCTAAGTTGAGGGTGGCTAATTCAAAAGTTACCTTGATCTTGGCCCTCGTTCGACATAAGATATTGTGCACCTCAACTAATGCAAAATCCATAAGTTGAGGGTGACTATGAAAGAGGAAACCAAAACAAAAAAAAGGGGTATGCAAAGAGTTTTGTGTTGAAAAGAGAAAAAGAAAAGATAGAAGAGGATGTGACTTTGTGCAAAAGAAGCAAAAAAATGATAAATAATAGTGCTAAACGAAATAAAAAAAATAAAGTGAAAGAAAAAGAAAAAGTGAAAAGTATGAGCTACAAAATCAAAAGTCACATCCATGTTGAGTCAAGGGAATGGAAGTAAAATGAAAGGATGTCAAAAATCGGTTAAGAAAAGAGGTAAAAAGCCAATGTACTGTCAAGGAGGGCAGAAAGTCAAAGTACCAAATGTACCACACCTGACCTTGAGCCTATGTTACAAGCTAAGAAAGTCCTATAATGATCCTAGTAACTAGTGTGAAGAGTCTAAGCAGTGAAAATAAGGGCAAGCCAATGCTATTGAGCACTAACTGTACTTGAATTCACTTCTGATCGTGAGTGTTGAATGAATCCCAAAACTCAAAATTCATATTTACTGTGTGAAAAAGATTACGTTTGAAGTGAGGGCACTAGTTACATTGTCGGGAAGTTAGTACCTTGGTGATTGTGAAAAGTGTATGTTGTGGTGCCTATTAGTCGATCTTTGTCATATCTTGATCAGCATGAGTTAGCTTGTTCAGTCTAATAAAAAGCATTTGCACTAAGAAGATGGAATGGGCTGAAATAACCATGTGATTGTTGAGTTTGTATATTTGTTTCTACACAAATGTCGTTTAGAGTGTTAGTGTGTAGCTTGAGGACAAACAACATGTATTAGTTGAGGGTGTTGATATACCGTGATTTTACGGTATTTTTGATACATTTCACTTAAGAGTTGTGTGTGTCTAGGGCTATTTTGTGTTGGAAATAATATTTTTGTGTCATGTTTGCAGGAAATAGGCTTGGACGCGATTTAGTAAGATGACATCTGAAAATTTTACAGAAGTTGGCCATCCACGAAGGGACCTGCGGACCGTAGTTCCTATGACGGTCCATTGATGGGTAGATGTAGATAGGAGCATCAGGAAAGTCTGACCAAGTGTGGAACCACAAAGCAACCTACAGACCGTAGGTCGACTTATGGGCCGTCCTGCACGTTCGTAGAAGGTGTTTAGAAAGTTAAAGTTCCAGTACCTTATGAAAATCCTAAGTGTGGAGCCATGGAAGTGGACCCACCTACGGTCCATTTTGCACGTCCGTCAGTGATGAACTGGGAGTTGAAGGTTCCAGCCTATACAAAAAAGTTCTAAGTGTTGACCAACGGAGGGGACCTATTGACCGTAGGTCGACCCATGGTCCGTAGGTCAAGTTGTCGATCAAAGCCGCGTCCATAGAGTTTATTTCCATATTTTGTTTCCTTTTTTTTAGGAAATATTTTTCTATAAATAGGTTTGTATACCTTGTTTTTAGGGGTTTGACACTATTGTTTGCTTTTAGTTCTTGATATTTTCTTGGGAATTAACTTGCAAACTTTGGCAATTTGATTTCCGGAGTTCGATTTAAAAGTTTTTCGCTTTGAAATTCAATTGGAGATTACGAGTTTCTTTTATTCTAAATGTAAGTTCATGAATTCTTCTTATCAAAAGATGAATTGTGTTCTTTCAAGCATGAGTAGCTAAATCCACAACTAGGGTTGTGGGAACCATGAGCAATTAACAACGCATGAATAATAAATAAGTAATTCTTGAATAGTGTTGATGCATGCATTAATAATTCTTTTAGTTAAAAGTCTTTTTAATGAGTGAACGCGTTAGAACTCACCTTGTTGCTACTTGTCTGACCAAGGAGGTAGTTAATAAGAAAAGAATTATCAACAGAGATTTAGTGTGATACTATCTAATAGTCTAATGTCAATTGGTGTGAGGGTGAAAACTAAGTGATACATTGATGTGATGTCTAATCTGAGGTAAAGGTAAGGGTTAGTAAATTATACACACGAAGCCGGATCAAGGTGCGGGGTGAAATTCCCTATTTGGAGGACCAATCACTTAGGGATAACTAACTTACCAACTTTTCATGTAAAACACTAGGATATGATTACTATTATTAGGATTACCACGTTAAGAGCTTATGGGGAACACATACACCTTAGTTTCTCTCTCTTATTGATAACTCAAGGTTTGAATCTTACTCACTTGTTACTTAAACAACAATCGGTTATTTGTTTTTTTAAAAACCCTTTATTTACTTGTCTCGGAAATAAGTTGACTAAACGAATATAATAGTGAGTTAAGTTCAAGTCTGAACCATATTCCTTGTGGGATTGACCCTAATCTGCAAGTTGGGTTCTTTACTTGATAATGATCGTTTATACTTCTTTAGGGACGTGTAATTTGAGCGTATAAGACATAGAAAGGCTTATGATCCATGTGCTATAGGTTGAGGAAGATAAGCTGAGACATGGGGAAGAGTTCTAGAACAAAAAGGCTAAGACTATAGGAAATGAGTCCGGGCAGCAGAAGGGTAATGCGAACCGGTCATCTTTTTAACAAAAGCCAACTGGACCTGCTCCATCATCTTCTAGTGCACCTGCACCAAGGAACATAGGTGAGTGCAAGAATCAGAATTCTCAGAATTTCAAATCTAGACCTGCACAATCTCAAGGTAGTGTGGCACAAGGAGGTAATTGGACTCCTACATGTGCTAAGTGTGGTAGAAACTACCCAAGAGCGTGTCGTGATGGCTCCACTGGTTGCTGCAAGTGTGTTCAAGCAGGCCACTTCTTGAGAGAGTGACCTAAGAACAGGCAGGGAAACGGTAATGGGAGCAATAGAGCCTAATCTTCTTCAGCGGCTCCACCAGACAGAACTGCACCTAGAGGAGCTACTTCAGGCACAGGTAGAGGAGTAAACCGTTTGTATACTATCACCAGTCGCCAAGAGCAAGAGAATTCCCAGATGTTGTCACTGGTATGATCAAAGTCTTTACTTTTGATGTTTATGCATTGCTTGATCGAGCTGCGAGTTTATCGTTTGTGACTCCATCTATTGCTATGAGTTTTGATGTTCTTCTCGAGCAACATCTTGAGCCCTTCAGTGTTTCCACACCTGTTGGTAAGTCTACTCTAGCTGAGAGAGTTTATCATGATTCTATCATCTGTGTCAATCACAAGGACACCATGGCTAACTTAGTAGAGCTAGATATGATGGACTTTGATGTTATTCTAGGTATGGACTGGCTTTATGCATGTTATGCCTCAGTTGATTGTAGAACTCGAGTTCTAAAGTTCCAGTTTCCTAATGAGCCAGTTATAGAGTGGAGGAGTAGTTCAGCAGTGCCTAAGGGTCACTTTATTTCATATCTTAAGGCAAGAAAGGTCCGAGTTAATGACTTTAGTGTTGAGGCACCACCTATTCAACTAGTTCCACTTGTGAGTGAGTTTCAAGAGGTCTTTTGAAATGATCTTCCTAGATTCCTTCCTGAGAGAGAAATAAACTTCGGTATAGATAATTTTCCTGATACTCGACCTATCTCTATTTTGCCATATAGAGTGGCTCCAACTGGGTTGAAAAAGCAGTTAACATATCTCCTTGATAAGGGATTTATTCGACCTAATGTCTCACCTTGGGGTGATCCGGTCTTATTTTTGAGGAAGAAAGATGGTTCACTTAGGATGCGTATTAATTACCACTAATTGAACAAGGTTACTATCAAGAATAAGTATCCCCTTCCAAGAATTGATGATCTATTTGATCAACTTCAGGGTGCCACTTGTTTTTGTAAGATAGACTTGAGATTTGGCTATCATCAGTTATGGGAAAGAGAGAGTGATATTTCAAAGACAACATTCAGGACTCGTTTTGGTCATTACGAGTTTCTAGTTATGTCTTTTGGTTTGACCAATGCTCCTGCAGCGTTCATGGATCTTATGAACAAAGTGTTTAAACATTATCTTGATATGTTTGTTATCGTATTCATTGATGACATTCTAATTTATTCGAGGAATGAGAAAGATCATGCTAGTCATCTCAGAGTAGTTCTCCAAACCCTTAAGGATAGAGAGTTGTATGATAAATTCTCTAACTGTGAGTTTTGGCTTGAGTCTGTGGCATTCTTATGCCACATTGTTTCTGGTGATGGGATACGAGTTGACACTCAGAAGATTGAGGCAGTGCAGAGCTGGCCCAGACCTATATCTCCGACTGATAGTAGGAGTTTCTTGGGATTGGCTAGTTATTATAGGAGGTTTGTTCAGGGGTTTTCATCTATTTCACATCAAAGTTTCAATGGTCTGAAGCTTGTGAGAAGAGATTTCAGGAATTGAAAACTAGGTTGACTACTTCCCAGTGTTGACCTTACCGGAGGGTAGACAAGGCTTTGTTGTGTATTGTGATGCGTCCAAAGTTGGACTGGGTTGTGTGTTTATGTAGAATGGCAGAGTTTTAGCTTATGCCTCCAGACATCTTAAGATTCACGAGAAGAACTACCCGACCCATGATCTAGAGTTGGCTAATGTAGTGTTCGCTTTGAAAATATGACATCACTATGTTTATGGTGTTCATATAGATGTGTTCACCAATCACAAGAGACTTCAGTATGTATTCAACCAGAAAGAGCTTAATCTCACATAGAGGAGGGGGGTTAGAGTTACTCAAGGATTATGACATGAGTATTCTTTATCACCCAGGTATGGCTAATGTTATTGTTGATGCCTTGAGCATGTTATATATGGGTAGTACTTCCCATGTTAAGGAAGAAAAGAAGGAATTAGCCACAGATGTGTACAAACTTGCATGATTGGGAGTCCAGTTAATGGATTCCAATGAAGGCGGGGTGGTGGTTATGAATGGGGCTGAATCATCACTAGCGTCTAAAGTGAAGGAGAAACAAGACCAAAACCCTATTTTACTTGAGTTGAAGGAAAATGTTCATAAGCAGAAAGTGATGGCTTTTGTACAAGGGGGAGATGCTGTGTTGAGATACCAGGTAGGTTGTGTGTACCAAGGGTAGATGAACTCCAAGAGAGGATCATGGAAGAAGCTCATAGCTCTAGATATTCGATCCATCCTAGTTCTAAAAGATGTATCATGACTTGAGCGAAGTCTATTGGTGGAGTAGTATGAAGAAGTGTATTGCAGAGTTTGTTGCTAAGGCCCGAATTGTCAACAAGTTAAATGTAGAGCACCAAAGGCCTGGTGGTATGGATCAGAATATAGATATTCCGGAATGGAAGTGGGAGATGATCAATATGGATTTCATTACTGGTTTGTTGTGGTCTCGCAGGCAGCATGATTCGATTTGGGTAATTGTAGATCAGATGACTAAATCAGTCCACTTCTTGCCGGTAAAGACTACCTTGTCAGCAGAGGATTATGCCAGATTATATATTCAAGAGGTAGTTAGACTTCATGGAGTTCTTGTGTTGAACATTTTAGATAGAGGTGCACAATTCACTACCCAATTTTGGAAGTCTTTCCAGAAAGGTTTGGATTCGAAGGTAAATTTGAGTATTGTTTTCCATCCTCAGACTGATGGTCAAGCAACGCGCACAATTCATACTTTAGAGGATATGTTGAGGGCTTGTGTGATCGATTTCAAGGGTAATTGGGATGAACACTTACCTTTCCTAGAGTTTGCGTACTATAGTAGCTATTACTCTAGCATTCAGATGGCTCCTTATTAGGCTCTTAATGGTCGAAGATGTAGATCTCTTATTGGATTGTTTGAGGTTGGTGAAGCTGGGTTGATAGGGCCAGACTTAGTTCATCAAGCTATGGAGCAAGTGAAGATCATTCAAGAAAGGTTGAAAATAACGCAGAGTCATCAGAAATCCTATAGCGATGTTAGGAGAAGAAACTTAGAGTTTGAGGTGGATGATTGGGTCTACTTGAAGGTGTCACCCATGAAGGGTGTTATGAGATTTGGTAAGAAGGGGAAGCTTAGTCCTCAGTATATTGGTCCTTATAGGATATCCAAGAGAATTAACAATGTAGCTTATGAGTTGGAGCTACCGCCAGAGTTAGCAGCAGTCCATCTGGTATTTCACATTTCTATGTTGAAGAAGTGTATGGGTGATTCTTCATTTATTATACCGACTGAAGATATTGGTATTAAGGATAGTCTATCTTATAAGGAGATACCCGTTGAGATACTTAATCGTCAGGTTCGCAAGTTGAGAACCAAAGAAGTAGCATCAGTCAAGGTCTTGTAGAGGAATCAGTTTGTTTAGGAAGCTACTTGGGAGGCTAAGGAGGATATGAAGAACATATACCCACATCTCTTTGATTCTGGAGAAATTCCAGACCTAGGTAAGGATTTATTGTAAAATACTCTTTAAATTGATATGATATGTTGTGTTGAATTGCATGTTGGGTGTTTGAGCTTGGTGTTAGATGTTGTCACCCTTAGTCCTAACTAGAGTGATCTCATTCAAGGACGAATGTGCACAAGGGGGAGTTATTGTAACACCTCAAATTTAGAAAGAGCTAAACTATAAATAGCTAAATTGAGAATTAGGCAAGTTAGTCTTACATTGTGTGTTTTTGGTGAACTTCAAACGACCATAACTTTCATCACAAGATGAGTTAGGTGGCCCATGAAATATAAAATGAAATATCTTTGAGTCCTCTTTCCAATGCCATTGAGTTTGCTAAATTCTGAGTTTAGATGAGGGAGATATGCCCGTTTGGATTGATCCTGTCCAGTTAAGGAAAGTTCATCCGAATAAGGAGGGGTATTTCGGTGTTTTCCTTACCCCATTAGCTTTAAGCATTTTTTTCACCCAAATAGGGGTCTAAACTGATTGAGATCATTTTTCACAATTCAAAAGCCCGCTTAGGGTTTTAGAGAGAAATTCAAGAGGAGAAAAAACGGAGAAGTTCAAGCATTCGTTCAAGATTCTTGCAATCTTCGAGTAATTTCTCCAAGGATTTGATCCTTACGAAGTATGTAGGCTTTCATAGTGATGGTATTGTTCACCCTCACGTCAATCATGAGTTTCTTTATCGAATTCTATCTATGAGATTGAGTACTTTGAGTTCTTGATGAGTTTCTTGAAGTTTTGTTCTTCATTCGTTAACATGAGGTTTTGTTGAGTTCTTGAGACGAGGATCTCTTGTTTAAGTATTGTACTTGAGTAAATTTTGAGTGAATTTCATTGCAATTATGTTGGGTTTAAGAATCCAAAAGAGTTTTGGGAAATTCATGCGATTCTAGATGAGTTAGGGCTTGAAAAGAATAAGAAAATTCGTCGGGTTTCATGGCAGGAACATGGGGCGTCGCGGAAACCATATCGCCCAAACTGGTTTATAGTTTGGGGCCTAGCGCTGCGCGCCACTTAGTGCACCCCAACTACTGTTCAGTAGTTTTGGGGCTGGCCCCCCTTGCCACTCAGTGCGCTAAGGTCACCAGGTCCCCAACCCTTTCGACCTTCTATCCGCATGAGTTCACTCGAATCGTATCTATATTTTCTACTTGATATTGATTAAGGTTTCAAAGACACTTCATTCAATTGTAAGTGTGAACGATCATTAGTTAGTATATAACCGAACCAACTGAGTTGGGGTCGAACCGATAGAGAGTATCTTTCTTTTGAATTCAAATACGAAAGTATGACGGTGACCTTTGCAGCTAAACAACACAACACTTAAGAGTTTAACAGTCAAATTCCAGGGTGTTGGTACCAACACACTTCAACAATCAACAAGGAACAAACAAATAACTAGAAAACACTTGGGGGATTGACTAACCAACTACCAAATTCAACTTAATGGGTGGACATCATTACCAACAATGTTAGTTCGTCGTGGGTAGAATGGACTATAAGTAAGGCAATTTTCTCTCGAACAATTACCTTATTTCCGTTGAGTTCTCTCGAACCTCAACACTATCCATAAGATGAACAACCCTCTTTCTCATCAAATCCACTCTTTCGAGCTAGATACAAAGGCTGAATCTTGGGTTTCACTTTCTCAAGCTGAAACCGTCATGACCCACTACTAAGGATGCCAAATTACTACGTTGGCTTCGTACTTCTCTCTCGAGCAAGCACAAAACTCCGAACTATATTACACTAAATATGCAATAATGAAGTTAAACCACAGTAATAATTTAGACCCACTTCAAATTAATACCAAAAATCACTAATCGATAACACCCATTTAGTCAAATGCAAAAATTGGTCACATTGTCAAACCCCCAAGGTTATGGTTTTAGCCAATCATAGTAAATAGATGAAATTCATTACCTGCCNACAATGGCAGTGTTTCTGCTCTCTATCTTTTGTTCCTCACGTTTTCTGAATGCTTTCTCTCTCTTGGAAAAATCAATTTATGCAAGTCTGATGTGTGACTTTTTGGGACCAATCGACGAGGAAAGTCGGGCTTCTCCGACCATTCGGCGACTTGCTGATTGGTCTTCGTTTCACCTTCATTCTTCACATCTTCTTATTCAAACCACTGTAATTTTAGGCAAGCCAGATCGAGATCGCCGTTTCATTCCGTGATGCACCTTTTTTCCTTTTAACTCGCCCATCAACACTTAACTGAATCTCCATCAGTACCTTTGGTGACAAGGTCATCCATCGCCGATCACTCGCCGATGTGATCAGCGACACGCCGAATGGAACTGCTGCTCACCTAAGTTACTCCTAATCTAATCTCAGAGTTCTATAAATTTAGACGATAGAGGAGTGACTTGGCAATTTGCCGAGTGATATCGGCGATCATCAGGCTTGTTTTTCCTCTTCTCTTTTTAAGTTTGTGTTGTTCTTGTTGACCATTTCTGTCCTAGCTTTGTTCCTCAATCCATTTATCTGAAAATCAAGGGTTTTACATCAGTTATTGGCATAACTTGAGCATTTGAGGACACTAATTCTATATAAACAGAGCCTTAAATGAGTCCAAATCTTGGACTCATCAAGACCCCTAACTTAAACTTTTGCTTGTCCTCAAGTAAAACTCAAGTTCAGTAGTTCAAAAAGGATGTCTCAAACAGTGCTACAAAAGTCTCAATCATGAATGCACACAACAAGACTCAACTTACTCATGCAAGGATCAATTGTGCACTCAAAGATTCAAGTTGTGACTCACCATTATCAAAGATTCTCAAGTTCACAATACTTGCTTCAAATGCCAGTTCAAGCTCAACAAAAGTACTCAAATGCCCTCAAAACAAAAATGATTCCATATGCACACACAATGGTTCAACACTTTGTATTTCTAGAATCACATACAACTCTCACCCTCACAAAGATGAACACATGCATGACTTCACTATTAGGTTTGCCCGTATTATCCAATCAACATTCGCTTCAGCTTACTCAAGATAAAAAAGGTCTTTTCAGGGCTTGTAACGGGACGGAGTATAAAGATATGGTCATTTAGGCTTAGTGGCTGCTATCCTCATGAAATGTGGTGTGAACATCACTTTCTTTACTTTTCTTCAACATTCTCATTCATGCTCAAAATTCACCCCATTATTCACTTCTCATGGAATACCGGACACCCTATTTGATTTTCAACTTTCACAACTTTATTTCTCAACTTTTTTGTTCCTTTTCGTTTTTATTCTTCTTTTATTTTTCTCTCCTTTTTTTTGTATGGAGGGGTCCCATCTTTCTCAAAACCATAGATCAATGGGGACTTCTTTGCACTTCTTGATTTACCTTATCTTTTCACCACACCCCCATGTACTGACGTCTTTTGGCCTGCATTTTTCATGATGCAGATAAATGAGTTTAGGGTCATCAACATGCGCATCGTTGATACCACTTATAGTTCCAGAGTTGCTTTTGTGAGCCTCCTTACTTCTAGAGGATTCCCATTTACTTTTAAGTTTTTGTTAGGATGTCGTGTATCTTGTTGATCTTAGGCGTATTTATATGCCTAGAAGCCTAATAATGCCCGCATTTAAGCCAAGTTTGGAATCAATTTGTGTTGACTTATAGTCATGTTGAGTCTTTTGATGGTATATATGCTAACCAACATGATTAGTTATGTAGGTGAGCTTAAATGGAGAAACGAACACTAAAATGAGCTGTGACTACATGATGATTGTAATTGATTAAGTTTTTATGGATTGCATTTAACTATCAGATGAATCTCTCTTAAGTTCTTGTTTTTCATATTTCGTGCCTGATCACTAGTGAAATAAATACATTGTCCGAATTGAACTTGGGAGAAGAATAAGAGGATAGAACGTGGGGCATAAGGAGCATGATTTTCTCTTAATAATTAGGGTTAGTTTGTATCTAGGATAGGGATATACTTAGAAACCATGCTTGGTCATTATACAGGAAGAAATCGTATTGCTCGGTACTTGGTCCAACCTATCCCCGGTCAATGATGTAGTTAGGTTGTCATTTATAGTAGGCAATTAGAGGTTGGGAGACCATAATCATATATGTAACCCTGTGATCATTGATTCAATAGTTGATAAACATCTATTTAAATAAGATAAATTGCATGAATTCTGATAAAAGATGCAGCCCTAGACTAACTCAATCATTGTTTGAAATCCTTGAATTTGAATCGCGCTTGTTTAACTTTGGTTAACTTTTAAATTATAAAATAAATCACTCTTGAAATCTTGATAACACTTGTGTTAAGCTGAAAGTATTGGAACAATCAAGTTAATCTAATCGCGAGTCCATGTGGGTACGATACCCGACTCTTTATAAGTGCCACTTGAATACTTGAATGACCAAGTACACTGGCGTGTGCGATTTGGGCGCAACAAGTTTTTGGCGCCGCTGCCGGGGACTTTAGAATTAGGAATTATTTGATTTTTCTGATTTCTGAAGTTAAAAGGCAAGTGTTGACAACTTGATCTTAGAAATTCATTTTGCAGGTTGTGTTGAATTTCCAAACTGGAAGACGATCAGGACTTGGTAGAGCCTCTAGTTGAACCGAAAAGATTCATTCACNCCCACTTCAAATTAATACCAAAAATCACTAATCGATAACACCCATTTAGTCAAATGCAAAAATTGGTCACATTGTCAAACCCCCAAGGTTATGGTTTTAGCCAATCATAGTAAATAGATGAAATTCATTACCTGCCACATTTTCCATAGCTAAGAAAGTTAAAATTAACTAAAATCTTCTCTATTACAAAACCTAAATGAAAGACCTTGCTAAAAATCACTTCAAATCAACAATGGCAGTGTTTCTGCTCTCTATCTTTTGTTCCTCACGTTTTCTGAATGCTTTCTCTCTCTTGGAAAAATCAATTTATGCAAGTCTGATGTGTGACTTTTTGGGACCAATCGACGAGGAAAGTCGGGCTTCTCCGACCATTCGGCGACTTGCTGATTGGTCTTCGTTTCACCTTCATTCTTCACATCTTCTTATTCAAACCACTGTAATTTTAGGCAAGCCAGATCGAGATCGCCGTTTCATTCCGTGATGCACCTTTTTTCCTTTTAACTCGCCCATCAACACTTAACTGAATCTCCATCAGTACCTTTGGTGACAAGGTCATCCATCGCCGATCACTCGCCGATGTGATCAGCGACACGCCGAATGGAACTGCTGCTCACCTAAGTTACTCCTAATCTAATCTCAGAGTTCTATAAATTTAGACGATAGAGGAGTGACTTGGCAATTTGCCGAGTGATATCGGCGATCATCAGGCTTGTTTTTCCTCTTCTCTTTTTAAGTTTGTGTTGTTCTTGTTGACCATTTCTGTCCTAGCTTTGTTCCTCAATCCATTTATCTGAAAATCAAGGGTTTTACATCAGTTATTGGCATAACTTGAGCATTTGAGGACACTAATTCTATATAAACAGAGCCTTAAATGAGTCCAAATCTTGGACTCATCAAGACCCCTAACTTAAACTTTTGCTTGTCCTCAAGTAAAACTCAAGTTCAGTAGTTCAAAAAGGATGTCTCAAACAGTGCTACAAAAGTCTCAATCATGAATGCACACAACAAGACTCAACTTACTCATGCAAGGATCAATTGTGCACTTAAAGATTCAAGTTGTGACTCACCATTATCAAAGATTCTCAAGTTCACAATACTTGCTTCAAATGCCAGTTCAAGCTCAACAAAAGTACTCAAATGCCCTCAAAACAAAAATGATTCCATATGCACACACAATGGTTCAACACTTTGTATTTCTAGAATCACATACAACTCTCACCCTCACAAAGATGAACACATGCATGACTTCACTATTAGGTTTGCCCTTATTATCCAATCAACATTCGCTTTAGCTTACTCAAGATAAAAAAGGTCTTTTCAGGGCTTGTAACGGGGCCGAGTATAAAGATATGATCAATTAGGCTCAGTGGCTGCTATCCTCATGAAATGTGGTGTGAACATCACTTTCTTTCCTTTTCTTCAACATTCTCATTCATGCTCAAAATTCACCCCATTATTCACTTCTCATGGAATACCGGACACCCCATTTCATTTTCAACTTTCTCAACTTTTTCCATCCTTTTCTTTTTTATTCTTCTTTTATTTTTCTCTCCTTTTTTTTGTATGGAGGGGTTCCATCTTTCTCAAAACCATAGATCAATGGGGACTTCTTTGCACTTCTTGATTTACCTTATCTTTTCACCATACCCCCAAAAGCGCCTAAGTTGGCTATTCAAACAAATCACACTTCATGAGGATTATGGGTGAATGGATAAAGAGAGGTCTTATTTGCTCAAGTTTCTTCCAGGAAAAGGATAAGGCTCAAAGGGGGTTCAAGCAAGGTTCACACACTCACAAGGTTGGCCACAAAAGAGGTATATTGTCAAATTGTTTCACTCTTTAAAATTGTTGCCTAAGATCATTTCAAGAGCTTGCATCACTTGGTCAACTGGACCAACGGTGAAAATTCTAGGTGTCATCACATAAGGTTCACGATAAGCTCATCACACAAGGCTTTGGCACCAATGTATAACAAGACTCCACACTTTTGCCAGTGTGCAATGTTCATTACAAGAGATTCATTCGATGATCGACTAGTTACAACGAGATACACAAAGTTCACACATTTTCTATGCAACAACATTTGGCCTCATCGTAGCTACACATTCATTTTTGTTTGATTAAGAGCACTATTCAAGTCATCGGTATTGATCATAACCGATACTCAAATAAATAACTTTTTCAAATGAGAAAGGGACTTACTGACCAAACACACACCCCCACCAAAAGCATTCAACATTGTCCCCAATGTAAGTAGAGAATAGAAAATACAAAAAATGAAAAATAAAGATAAACTACTGATATGTAGACATGCCACGCAAAGCAAGGTGACTAGGAATCTTCACTGGGCGGCCATTTGGTCAAAACTTGTAACTGTCGCCGAACAACTCGGTGATTCACCCAATGATCTGGATATCACCGTTATTTCCAGTATACAACACGTTCATGAAGGGGTGAAAGGGTAGAATTGAAAGAGTTCACTGAATTGGTCGGCGCTTCGCATAATGGACATGCAACCTCACAGAATGATCCATTGGGTCAGGCCATCGGAGCTGGGGTAAAAGGGCAAAGAAAGTCGGGTCGCCTAATCACCGAGTGAGTTGCTGAGTGATGAAGTTTCCCCACCTAATATTCCAGTATCTTAGCTCCATTTTCAAAGTCCAAAAGGCAGACTAGGTCGGGCTCACCGAATAGATTCGGTGATCCACCAATGGTGTTTTCACCTCGCACAATTACTTGCACCTGCAAAATCAGCGCACATTATTTGAAATACTAACACTTGGGTTGCCTCCCAAGAAGCGCCTTATTTAACATCGTGGAATGACGTGGAAATGCTCTCAAGCATCTTCCAGATACACCACTTCAATCAGAGAAATCTCTTGGAATTCACCAAAATACAACTTCAAGCGTTGCCTATTCACTTTGAATGCAGGTCCCTCTTTACCTTCAACTTCAATGGCACCATTTGTGAACACCCGTGTTACTCTAAATGGACCTTACCAATTGGATTTGAGCTTTCCCAGAAAGAGTCTGAGTCGAGAATTATATAGTAACACCCAATCTTCTATTCTGAACTCCCTCTTTAGGATTCTAGAATCATGCCACTTCTTCATATTTTCCTTGTTAAAAGATGAACTTTCATACAACCTGAAGTCTTTGCCCAGTCTAGATTTAGAGCTTTCAATGGTCATAATGCTTTGTGTTTTTATTCAACCAGTAAGTGGCAGGATTTTCCGAAGACTAGCTGATACGGAGACATACCAGTTGGTGTTTTGTATGCAGTGCGATAAGCCCATAGAGCATCATCAAGATTTCGAGACCAATCAGTCCTATTTGAATTCACCGTCTTGGCCAGGATACTCTTGATCTCCTAATTTTACACTTCAACTTGGCCACTTGTTTGGGGATGATACGGAGTTGCTACTTTGTGTTTCACTCCATACTTGCTCAATGCGGATGCAAAATAATTGTTGCAAAAATGGGATCGCCCATCACTAATAATAGCCCGAGGAGTACCAAATCTAGCAAAGATGTAGTGTTTTAGGAATTTAACAACACTCTTCCCTTCATTGTTTGAAAGTCCAACATCCTCCACCCATTTAGAAACATAATCTACTGCCACCAAAATGTACTTATTACTAAACAAACTAAAAGATGGGCCCATGAAATCTATTCCCCAAACATCAAATAACTCAACTTATAAAATGGGCGTGAGAGGCAACTCGTGTCTTTTAGACACTCCACCTTGTTTCTGACATTGACTGCACTTCTTAACAAACGCATAAGCATCTTTGTAGAGGGACGGCCAGTAGTAACCACTTTGAAGGACTTTAGCAGCTGTACGTACACCACCATGATGACCCTCAACTGGTGAAGCATGACAAACATGGAGAATTTTGATGGCTTCTTCCTTCGGAACACATCTCCTAATGATATGGTCTGTACACTCTCTGAACAAATATGGTTCATCCCAAAAGTACTTCTTAACATCGAACAAGAACCTCTTTTGTTGGTAGAAGTTCAGTCCTTCCGGCATTAATCCACACACTACGTAATTAGCAAAATCAGCATACCAAGGAGATTGTTGGAAAGTTACCGTGAATACCTGTTCATTGGGAAAGGCATCATATATATCGATCTCCAGCTCATCATTTTACTTGCCTTCCAATCTTGATAAGTGGTCAGTCACCTAATTTTCACAACCTCTCATATCTTTGACTTCAAAGTTGAATTCTTGCAGCAGTTTCACCCACCTTATCAATCTTGGCTTGACAACCTTCTTTGCCATCAGATAACACAGTGCTGCATGATCAGTGTGAACAACCACTTTAGTGCCTAGAAAGTATGCCTGGAACTTCTCAAACGCATATACTACCGCAAGTAATTCTTGTTTTGTAACTGTATAGTTACACTGAGCAGCGTTCAGAGTTTTATTTGCGTAGTAAATGGGGTGAAATAGTTTGTTGCATTTTTGCCCCAACACGATACCTAATGCCGTGCCGCTTGCATCATACATCACTTCGAAGGGTTCTGACCAATCAGGACTAATGATAACCGAAGTAGAGATCAATTTTTCTTTCAAGAACTTGAAGGCCACCATGCAAGCATCATCAAAGTAGAATTTCACCTCCTTCTCCAAGAGTTTGCATAGAGGATGTGCAATTTTTGAGAAGCCTTTGATGAACCTCCGGTAAAACCTGGCATGCCCCATGAAACTACGAATACCCTTCACCGAAATTGGTGGTGGTAGCTTTTCAATCACCTAAATCTTCACTTTATCAACCTCCAACTCTTTTTGCGACACTTTGTGACCAAAAACTATACCTTCCCTAACCATGAAGTGGCATTTTTCCCAATTTAGGACCAAATTTGTCTCCACACATCTTTGAACAACTTGTCCCAAGTGTGCTAAACATGATTCAAAGGTCTCACCCACAACCGAGAAATCATCCATGAAGACTTCCATTGAATCCTCCACCATATCAGCGAAAATAGATAGCATGCAACGTTGAAATGTTGTCGGAGCATTACATAACCTGAACGACATCCGTTTGAAGGCAAAAGTTCCATATGGGCAGGTGAAGGTGCTTTTCTCTTGGTCTTCAGGAGAGATAGAGATTTGGTTGTAATCGGAGTACCCATCAAAAAAGCAATACCAACCTTTCTCTGAAAGTCGATCAAGCATTTGATCCATGAAAGGCATGAGGAAATGATCTTTTCCGGTCCACGAGTTTAACTTTCGATAATCCATGCATACTCGCCATCTGGTCACTGGTCTCATAGATATAAGCTCCCTCTTTTTATTTGGGACTACTGTGATGCCTCCCTTTTTTGGTACACATTGCACTAGACTTATCCATTTGCTATCTGTAATAGGGTAGATCACACTTGCGTCTAACCACTTTATTATCTCCTTTTTCACCACCTCTTGCATCGGTGGGTTCAATCTCCGCTGTTGTTTACACTCAGTTTTCAATCACTATCAAGCTAAATTTTATGAGTGCAAATGCCAGGAGGGATGCCACTATGTCAGCGATAGTCGAACCTATAGCTTTTATATGCCTTCTCAACACATCAATGAGCAATTTTACCTTCCATTCAAGCCAGTCAACTGCAATGATTACCGGTAAGGTGTTATTTGCCTCCAAAAAAACATATCGGAGATGGGAGGGAAGTACTTTCAACTCCAGATTCGGTGGTTCTTCTGTTGATGGCTCTGCGGGAGTACTTTCTCAATTTTTTAGATCAATGTCCAACTTCAATGGAGTCTGTGAATATCCCCCCATTCCTGAAAGAGCAACTACTACCTCTTCGTAGCCTTGAATTTTGAACTTATCATAGTTAGCAAGCACGACCTCAATTGGTTCACTCATACACATCAAATGGCTCAAACTATCCATCACCTCATCATTAACATCAACAGTAGAAACCATGTGAATATCACTTGGGTGTTTCATTGACTTACAAACATTAAAGGTTACTTCATCTTCGTTTACCCGGAACTTCAGTTCTCTGCTTTCAACATCCACCAATGCTTTCCTGGTTGCCAAGAATGGTTTTCCCAAAATGATGGAAATTTCAGCATCTATTTCACAAACAAGAATGACAAAATCAGTTGGGAAAATGAATTGGTCAAACTTTACCAAGAAGTCATATAGTATCCCCACAGGATGTTTAATTGATCGGTCCGCCATCAAGAGTCTCACTGTCGTGGCTTTCAGTTCACCTAACCCAAGTTGTTTATAGATTTCATATGGCATTAGGTTGATGCTTGCTCCCAAGTCGCATAGGGCTTTATCAAATTGGAGCATGCCGATGGTGCAAGGGATGGTGAACGCTCTAGGATCTTCTTTCTTTTTGATCAGCTCCTTAGTCATAATTGCACTGCAACTATGAGAATCTTTGATTGTTTCAAAATCCAAGCTCATTTTTTTGTGACTAACTCCTTCATAAACATGGCGTAACCCGACATCTCCAACAATGCCTCCACTAGAGGGAGATTAATCTATAATGTCTTGAACACCGATAAAAACTTCTTGAACTTCTCATCCTCATTCTTCTTCTTGAGGCGTTGGGGAAATGGAGGAGATATTTTGGGTAAAGGTTGCACACTTTTTGTGATTTGATTGTGTTTCTCCACATCCTTTTGTGGCCCTTGGCAATGCTTTGATGGATGGGTATTTATTCTTCCTCCATACCTTTGTCTTCTTCATGTATTTGAGGTTCTTCATTTCCCGTCACATCGCTTATCGCTACCTTTCCACTACGTGTAACCACAGCCAAACCACTATCACCATCTTCCCTTGTCATTTTTGGTTCTAATTGTGCTGAAAGTAAACTCAACTGACCTTCAAGTATCTTGATTGCTTCTACGTGAGAGTTCACTTTTTGTTGAATAACGAAAAATCAGCTTTCATCCCTTTTAACAAATCATCTGAACTTTCAACTTTGTCAAGGATGCGTGATAGCAAATCATTCACCCGGGGACTACTTGCACTCCCTTTCGACTTTGGGCTCTCACTCGATTGAGTGTGGTCCTCTTCATGATCATCCTCCCTTTTCCAATAATCACTTTGCTCAGCCCATTCTTGATAGTATCTTATTTGCTCTTCCTCCTTGTGATAGTTCCAACCTTGATTTCAACCTGGCTGTAAATAGTGTGGGTGGAAATCCTCCTCGTATTTCTTAAAATTCCAACCTTGATTCTCCCCCGGTTTTGAATAACCAGAGGAAGAACCCTCCTCAACTCTAAACACTCCATTTGGCTTTCTCACATTCTCCAGCATATGCTCTTGTAGTAGCTCTATTTGGGCCAACATCTTCTTGATGTTCTCATCCCTATCTCTTTCCTTATCAAGTTGTTCTTGGGTCATTCTAAAACAAAAAGGAGAGACTTGATCCTCTTGAGTGTTCCAAGCTTGATTTATTTTCGTCACGTCGTCAAGAAGAAATGAAGCCACCTCAAATGATTAGAACATTATTCCTCCTCGAACCAATTGATCAGCCACTCCTTTGTTAATCGAATCAAGACTCTGGTAAAAATATTGGAGTAGCAAATCGTTTGGTAGCCCGTGAGTTGGGCATTGAAGTAGGAGTTTCTTAAACCTCAACCACGTTTCATGGATGGGTTCACCCTCCAATCGCGTAAAACCTTGAATGTTATCCCTGAGTTTCATCATCCTTGATGGAGGGAAGAATCTTGCATTAAATGCCGTGATAAGCTCATCCCACGACGTGATAGAATTCTTTGGTAACTCGGCCAACCACATGCTAGCTTACCCCGTCAGAGATAATGGAAATAATCTGAGCTGGATTGATTCTTGTGGCACACTCTTGAATGAAAATGGGCTGCACACATCTATAAAATTCCTCATATGATCATGTGGATCTTCGTGAGCCAGCCCACCATAAAAATCCTTCATTTGGAGGAGACGAAGAGTTGTGCTCGTGACCTCAAATGTTGCATTTCCATCAGTTGGATGTAGGCAAATTGCACCCATTTCACCTAGTTGAGATGGGTTGTATACACTATTAATATCATCGATACCATCTCGACGACCTACTTGGCTACCATACCCTTCTGCCTCACTCATTCTTACTTCTACTCAACTCGCTAAACACGAGCACAATGCAACCCTAATAGATTCAACTACAACCGACAAATTCACAAGTCAAATCTCAATAAAAGAACTCTAAACAATGCTACTCCCCGGAAATAACACCATTTTGATTAATGTTACAAAGACACTTCATGCAATTCTAAGCAATAACGATCGTTAGTCAGTATATAATCCAACCTACTGAGTTGGGTTCGAACCCACAAGGAGTAGATTTCTTTTGAATCCAAATATGAAAGTATGACAGTGACCTTTGTAGCTGAACAACACAACACTTAAGAGTTTAACAGTCGAATTCCAGGGTGTTGTTACCAACCCACTTCAACAATCAACAAGGAACAAACAAATAACTAGAAAACACTTGGGGGATTGACTAACCAACTGCCAAATTGAACTTAATGGGTGTACATCATTACTGATAATGTTAATTCGTTATGGGTAGAATGGACTATAAGTAAGGTAATTTTTTCTCGAACAATTACCTTATTTGCGTTGAGTTCTCTCGAACCTCAACACTATCCATAAGACGAACATCCCTCTTTCTCATCAGATCCACTCTTTCGGGCTAGATACAAAGGCTGAATCTTGGGTTTTAGTTTCTCAAGCTAAAACCGTCATGACCCACTACTAAGGATGCCAAATTACTACGTTGCCTCTGTACTTCTCTCTCGAGCAAGCACAAAACTCTGAACTATATTACACTTAATATGCAATAATGAAGTTAAACCACAATAATAATTTAGACCCACTTCAAATTAACACAAAAAATCACTAATCGATAATACCCATTTAGTCAAATACAACAATTGGTCACATTGTCAAACCCCCAAGGTTAGGTGTCACGACCCAGGGGTACCCCCTAGATGTAACACCACGTACTTGACCCTGAAGGGGTCTCATACAAGCCCTTAGCATATCATTACATAAGAACATTGGAAAAAATGTGGAAAATTAAAACTTTTCTTTGCAATCGAAGACTTTCATATAATAAGAGAGAGTCTATGACACTATGTATCAAACTATCTATAACATTTGAATTAAAACTCTTGAATACAATGGTAGGGCCGTAGCCCTTACATAAGTCTAAAACATAAATGAAAGACATAAATCACATATGGTTAAGCCCTCGAATACTATGAGGACTCACCAATCTTCTTCTTTTTGATCTACTATAGTCCTAGCCATGAGGGTAGAATCCGATATCACTAAACCTTACACTTACAGAAAATGTAGAAATATGGGTTAGCACAAAAATATACTAAGTATGCAAGTCATGCACAAAAATCCTTAAAACATGCATAAAAGGGACATTTTGTTTGAAACCATGCTATATGCCACTTTTGAATATCATCTTTGAAATAGTTGGAGAATGTAGCTCATAAGACAAACCATGCACAATTCATCATAACATAAAGTATATCGTCATAATCACAAGCATAGTCTCCAACACAACATAATGAATACTCCAATCTTCACAAGACATAGTTCGCATGCATAACTACATACCAAGATCATATCATCATAATAGAACTATCACATAAGCAACTCTAAGCTACACTTGTGCAATGCATAGATAGGATCCCATAATCCTATCTACACTAAGTCTCACTTTTAGGCCACCATAATCATGCATAACATACCTTAACCGTATTCATAGACAACACTTATAGGAACAATCCATATCATGCATACATAAATTCATATATCTTCATATCATAATGAAACCACACCATAACCCCTTATAAGTCTACTTGTGCAATGTATAAGTAAAGTCCCATACCCCCACTCACACTAAGTAAAGCTCATTAATAAGTCACAAGTATAGTTCATGTTCATAATTCATATAAAGCATACATTTAACTCATAATCATCATATCATAAGAGAGACGTACCATGCCCACTCTCAAAGTCTACTTGTGCAATGCATGAATGAAGTCCCATACCCCCACTAATACTAAGTACAACCTCATGAGGAACCATACTACATAACTCATGTTCTTATCATAATTCATATTCTTATCATATAGGAAAATATAGCCTTAACCGACATAGACCATGTTGAGCTACATGGAATCCGCTGTCTTACTCCCCACACCAAAAAGAGGTTTCCTACTTGCCTAAGGTAGAACTAACATATTAAGCTTTTAGGTAGATCCACTAGCTAAATACCTATGTGGGCACATAGTTATGGGATAGAGAGATTGCTACTAGAAACAAGGACTACTAGCGTAAAAGGTTTCCATCTCATGAGATCTCTTACATTGGGAAGCCAGACATTCTAACGTAAAAGCTTCCATCTCATTTTTCATTTCCACTCGGTGCTAAGAATAATTCCCTTTAAAAGTCATGTTAAGTCTTTACTTAAGTTCATGTTCATGAAAGAATGTACTAGGCACTCAAACCAACATAGTATGATAATAGCTCATAGATTCATAAGTTGAGAATGTCCTTTCAACCTTAGAATCATTAATATGTGAGTAAACCTTTCATATCATATTCATAGTGTGTTCATGAGAATATCCTTTCAATCAACACAAAAAGCTTATCATAAACATACATTCTTCATGCATAGTCATGTGTGAGGGTGCATATGAGAATTAGCCTTTCAACATCACCTTAGTCACATCATAGTCATGTTCACGCCTGAGGGGTGGGGTGGGTATGTGTGTGTGTAAATGTCCTTTCAATTACACAACAACAACATTATCATCATAGACACTTCACTTTCTAAGTGTTCATAAAACATGCACATAACATCATAATCATGAATACCCCTCATATCTTGCATCCAAGGATCATGTTAAGTCAACACATCTAGCATTCACCACATGAGACATAGATATAGTCATAACTCAATTACAACATTCATTCCATTTATACACTCATATACTCATATTATAGATCATGTGGATGAAAACCTTTCACAATAATGCCATATATAATTTAACATACATAATAGCTTCCTTCTTTAAGCTTTAACATCCTTAACTTATTCATATTATCTTTTACCATTAAAGCCCTAGGAGTCATCTTCATATTGTGAGCATCACTCTCAAGCAACACCTCACATGTCATCATGTAAACCTAACTCTCAAGGTAAACTAACCACATGCTTCATTCTTACTCAATTATAGACACATAGCATCAAGTAACCTAAATCTCAATACTAATTCAACCATAATTCGTTATGTAAGCCCTAATCAAGTTAGTTCATGTCTACAAGCTTTACTTATAAGAAATGCATGTCTAGGTGATCTAATCTAAGGTAATTCATCAAGAAGTTCATCAATCCTAGAAGGTCACATCTAAACCCTCAATTTGCCTCTTTCATGAAATAACCCTAGGCCACATCAATTTCACCCTAGAATCTTAGGTTAGTCAAGTATACATGTAGAATCATATCAAATTCATGAAATCACATCATAATCTACTCACACCCAATCAATTTGGACCAACTTGCAACATCATTCATAATGTAAAGAAGAACCATAGCTAGGATTAGAGAACTCATGGATTCTTTAGGAATTCAAGTTGAAATCATATAAAATCCGTAATACATTCATAAACAAACATAATTCAACCTTTAAAAGGAACTTTGAAAGGAATCCATGGGGTTGAGTTGAAACCCTAGCTATTTGGAGATTTCTAGATTTGAGATAAAAGCTTTTGAAAGGACTTCTTGGGTGATAGCTATCCAAGGATGAAAACTTCCATACCTCATATAGATTTCCTCACGAATTTGAAGAGAAAAGGCTGCTCTTTGACCCGTATACTTGACCTTGATCTTGTTCTTCAATGGAGGTTTCTAGAGAGAAGATTTTGTTGAGGGGAGTAGTTGGGATTTGATTTCGGGTCTTGGGTTATAATAAATTAATTAGGATGTTTTAATGACTTAAAATAGTTTATATATATGTATAGCTACTATATTAAACAACCCCTACTTAAAACTTATTAAACACGAATTACCTAAAATGTCTAAGCCTTGGCCGAACCTAGACAACTTTTGTAGGTCAAGACTCACGCCCACCACTTAAGGATCTTGAGTGGACCTACGGGTCATGCTGTTGAGTCGTAGGTCAGGTTTGTAGCTCCTAAAATGGGGCCTTGTCCTACGCCCCATGACCTACGGGGAGTGGATGGACCTACACCCAGTGGGTGCCATCTGTAGGGCACCCCATTTTTGACAACTTTTTGGTTCTAGGCATTTTTGGAGGTTAGACTTTAGGGTCCTCCTCAAGGACCCTTGGTTGGTCCTTGGGGGGTCGTACCTTGACGTCTAACCCCTAAACCCCTCAACCAAATCTTGGGAACTCATTTTACAACCTCACACCCCCTATCAAACTTAATCACACACTCGTTAGGCTCTAGTTCCACCTACTAGTTTTTTGGGTCTTTACATTATCTCCCCCTTAGGAACATTCGTCCTCGAATGACACTTTAAACACTTTTACGGAAATTAAAGACTCAAGACTAGCAGCCCATCATGCATGAAACATCAAAATGCACATAATCAAGGAGGAAACATCAACTCCATCTCAAACGTAATCCATTTAACACAAGAAAGTAGGTACTACATCTACAAATTCATTATGAATGAAAACTTGAACATTTCTCATTTCATTGGAGGAATTACCTTCTCCAACTCATAATATGCTCAACATACTCTCATGGAGCTCATATGCAAATACTTCTCAAAACAAAGCATTTTATTCAATGTGGAATTTCTCAACTCCTAACTAAAGCATGCTCATATATTCTTCTCATGAAGTACAATAGGAAACTCTTACTCAAAGCACTACAACATGAGTAAAAACAATTCACATAACTCATTTTCTTCTAAATACAAGTTTTCATGAACATGCATTATATAAGGAAGTTATGGCAACACATAAGCACATAATAACAATGTTAGTTAGGCACACCATCTCCCTCTTGGGAGTAAGCCTATACAAACTCATCTAAACATTGTCAATCACATAATCATAGGAGGAACTACATTTTCCCATTAAAAGCAAGCTCAACACAACAATATGGAGCCAATATGCCATCTCATCAAAAGCATAACAAAACATGTTCATCAATCATCTCATGAAGTCAAATATGCCATCATCATATTATAATGCACAACAACATGAGGAACATATAGATTATGAAAACTCATTTTATACAATAGGAGTCGTTCAGAAACATGCATAACATGAGGAGGTCATGGAAATTTCTAAAACACTCATGACTCCTAGACATAAAACAAGCCCAAAAGGAACTCTTGGTCTCAAGCTTGAATAGGAATAGAAGAAAGGTATGAGGATGTTAGGAATCTCAATTGATATTGCTATCTAAGCACATCATCTACCCCTTGGGTGTAAGCCCCCTTACTAAGACCTCAAATATTACTCCCTCAAACAATCCCAAAGCATCACCAAAAAAACAAAATGACCTTATCGGGCTCTAAAACCAATAGAGGTATAATAATCATGCATCCAAATCCTATCAAGGTTAACAAGAGTAACTCCATGGGACAAGGAAACTTTTGGACACATACAACATCCAAAACTCCACAATCATGAAATGAGTCAAGGAGGACTTATCATCTTAAGCTAGAGGAGAAATAGAAGGGAACATAAGGATATTGGGATATCTCATTGG
The DNA here is from genome assembly GCF_019186545.1 of Solanum stenotomum. NCBI lineage: Eukaryota > Viridiplantae > Streptophyta > Magnoliopsida > Solanales > Solanaceae > Solanum > Solanum stenotomum. Next base: position 34,165,177 of record NC_064292.1, read on the forward strand.
CCCTTGGCCTCCCAAATAGCACTCTCTACATTCTCTAGGCATCACTAAACATTATTATTCATCAAATCCTCCATCACATCCTAAAACTCATTATGACTAGGTGGGATTCCTCCAACATACACATATAACCATAATCAAACCCAAGTACCCTAAGGACAACATAAAAGCTCATCATGTCCAATTCATCAAGTCACAAAAGACAAGTACTACCGGAATGGAAGTAAGCATGAAACACCTATCGGGAGCAACATAAGAATGTTGCTCTTGATCACCTCTAGAGTGGAGAGCTTATGATCTATTCTTCTTTGGAGTCTTCCCACCCATACCAATTGGACCGGAGGAAGGGTAGGGTTGGGATCTACGACGACTATCCTCTTTATTTCTAGCAACCTTAGGGCAATGCCTTATCTTGTGGCCTAACTCACCACAACAAAAACAAACATTAGAGCCCGCTAAGCATTCACCCTCATGCCTTCTATCACACTTAATACGCCCCGGTAATAGGATCTCACTACCATCTTCTTGAGACTTGGTGTTTGACACCCTCTTTTGGTTAAACTTTGGGGGAATCTTGGAAGAGCTTTGACCATATAATCTTTCTTGAGAGGGGTCATCATCAACTCTATACCTCTTTGTTCCTCTAGACCTCTCTTCAAGTTTCTCTCTTTCAAACCGTTGAGCATGGATCACAAGACAATCAATATTTATATCATTCTTAAGCATAATCATACTACATTCTTTCGCTATCAAGTCGGATACACCCGACACAAACTTACTCATGTTCATCCTAGGGTTGGCCACTATAGATGGAGCATATTTTGACAACTTAGTGAACACCTGATCATACTCCTTAACACTCATCCTACCTTGGCGAAGGTTAACAAACTCAAGTATCTTAGCCTCTCTCATATCTAAAGGACAAAACCTATCAATGCACCCATTCTTAAATATTTCCCATTCCATAGGGCCTGCTTCTACCAGCCTTACCTCTTTCCATTGACTTACCCACATTAGAGCAACATCCTTCAATTGGTAAGCGTCCCATTCCGCCTTCTCTACTGGAGTTACTCCTGTAAGGTTCAACACCTTAGTGACCTCATCTATAAACTCTAAAGGATCTATATCCATCGTTGACCCATAGAATTCCGGAATCTTTATCCCAACTTGAGTCAACAATTGAAAACCATACCTAATCTTCTCCTTAGACACATATTCCACTATAGGGACAATTGGATCTTGGAGAGGAGCTTGGAGAGGAATCGCTTGCTCCACATTGTCTTCCTCATTCCTTTCAACGTAAGCCCTTGAAGTAGTCATATCCTGAAAACCATAGGGCACACATTAGGAGCAAGACCTAATAAACCTAAGCTCTAGGGCACGACTTAGAGAATGAAAAAAGTGAAGTTTTCCTAATATCTGATAGACTCCTATTCATAAATTGTGGTGCGTTTCACATTTTTGAACAAGACTCTACTAGATATGGTTTGAGACATCCTAAAACCATACCAAACCTTATGCTCTAATACATAGTTTATCACGACCCAAAGGTACCCATAGATGTAACAGTGCATACTTGACCCCGAAGGGGTCTCATACAAGCCCTTAGCATATCATGACATAAGAACATATGAAAATATGTGGAAAATTAAAACTTTTATTTACAATTGAAGTCTTTCATATAATAAGAGAGAGTCTATGACACTATGTCTCAAACCATCTATAACATTTGAATTAAAACTCTTGAATACAATCTTAGGGCCGTAGCCCTTACATAAGTCTAAAACATAAAGGACATATGGTCAAGCCCTCAAATACTATGAGGACTCACCAATCTTCTTCTTCTTGATCTACTATAGTCCTAGCCACGAGGGTAGAATCCGATATCACCAAACCCTACACTTTTAGAAAATGTAGATATATGGGTTAGCACAAAAATGTACCAAGTATGGAAGCCATGCACAAAAATCCTTAAAACATGCATAAAAGGGACATTTTATTTGAATACATGATATATGCCACTTTTGAATATCATCTTTGAAATAGTTGGAGAATGTTGCTCATAAGACAAACCATGCACAATTCATCATAACATAAAAGATATCATCATAATCACAAGCATAGTCTCCAACACAACATAATGCATACTCCACTCTTCACAAGACATAGTTCACATGCATAATTACATACCAAGATCATATCATCATAATAGAACTATCACATAAGCAACTCTAAGTCTTACTTTTAGGCCACCATAATCATGCATAGCATACCTTAACCGTATTCATAGCCAACACTAATAGCAATAATACATATCATGCATACTTAAATTCATATATCTTCATATCATAAGGAAACCACACCATATCCCCATAAAAGTCTACCTGTGCAATGTATAAGTGAAGTCCCATACCCCCACTCACACTAAGTAAAGCTCATTAAGAAGTCATAAGTATAGTTCATGTTCATAATTCATAAAAAGAATACATTTAACTCATAATCATCATATCATAAAAGAGGCATACCATTCCCACTCTCAAAGTCTACTTGTGCAATGCATGAATGAAGTCCCATACCCCCACTCATACTAAGTACAACATCTTGAGGAACCATACTACATAACTCATGTTCTTATCGTAATTCATATTCTCATCATATAGGGAAATATAGCCTTAACCGACATAGACCATGTTGAGCTACATGGAATCCGGTGTCTTACCCCCCATACCAAAAAGAGGTGTCCTACTTGCCTAAGGTAGAACTAACATATTTAGCTTTTTGGTAGATCCACTAGCTAAAGACCTTTGCAGGCACATAGTTATAGGATATGGAGATTGCTACTAGAAACTCGGACTACTAGCGTAAAAGGTTTCCATCTCATGAGATCACTTACATTAGGAAGCCAGACTTTCTAACGTAAAAGCTTCCATTTCATTTTTCATATCCATTCCGTGCTAAGAATAATTCCCTTTAAAAGTCATATTAATTCTTTACTTAAGTTCATGTTCATGAAAGAATGCACTAGGTACTCAAACCAACATAGTATCATAATAGCTCATAGATTCATTAGGTGAGAATGTCCTTTCAACCTTAGAATCATTAATATGTGAGTAAACCTTTCATATCATATTCATAGTGTGTTCATGAGAATAGCCTTTCAATCAACTCAACAAACTTGTCATAAACATACATACTTCATGCATAGTCATGTGTGAGGGTGCATACGAGAATTAGCCTTTCAACAACACCTTAGTCACATCATAGTCATGTTCATGCATGAGGGGTATGTGTGTGTGTAATTGTACTTTCAATGACACAACAACAACATAATCATCATACACACTTCACTTTTTAAGTGTTCATAAAACATGCACATAACATCATAATCATGCATACCCCTCATATCTTGCATGCTAGGATCATGTTAACTCAACACATCTAGCATTCACCACATGAGACATAGATATAGTCATAACTCAATTACATTATTCATTCCATGTATACAATCATACACTCATATTATAGATCATGTGGATGAAGTTCTTTCACAATAATTCCATATACAATTCAACATACATAATAGCTTCCTTCTTTAAGGTTTAACATCCTTAACTTATTCATATTATCTTTTACCATTAAATCCCTAGGAGTCATCTTCATATTATGAGCATTACTCTCAAGCAACACCTCACATGGTCATCATATAAACCTAACTCTCAAGGTAAACTAACCACATGCTTCATTCTTACTCAATTATAGACACATAACATCAAGTAAACTAAATCTCAATAGTACTTCAACCATGATTCATCATGTAAGCCCTAATCAAGTCAGTTCATGTCTACAAGCTTTAGTTATAAGCAATTCATGTCTAGGTGATCTAATCTAAGGAAATTCATCAAGAAGTTTTTCAATCCTAAAAGGTCACATCTAAACCCTCAATTTGCCTCTTTCTTGAAATAACCCTAGGCCACATCAATTTCACCCTAGAATCTTAGGTTAGTCAAGTATACATGTAGAATCATATCAAAATCATAAAATCACATCATAATCTACTCACACCCAATCAATTTGGACCAACTTGCAACAACATTCATAATGTAAAGAAGAACCATAGCTAGGATTGGAGAACTCATGGATTCTTGAGGAATTCAAGTCATATAAAATCTGTAATACATTCATAAACAAACATAATTCAACCTTTAAAAGCAACTTTGAAAGGAATCCATGGGGTTGAGTTGAAACCCTAGCTATTTGGAGATTTATAGATTTGAGAAAAAAGCTTTTGAAGGGACTCCTTTGGTGATAGTTACCCAAGGATGAAAACTTCCATACTTCATGTAGATTTACTCATGAATTTGAAGAGAAAAGGCTTCTCCTTGACCACTAGACTTGACCTTGAACTTGTTCTTCAATGGAGGTTTCTAGAGAGAAGATTTTGGTGGGAGAGTAGTTGGGATTTGATTTGGGGTCTTGGGTTATAATGAATTAATTAGGCTGTTTTAATGACTTAAAATACTTTATATATATGTATAGATACTATATTAAATAACCCATACTTAAAACTAATTAAAATTGAATTACCTAAAATGTCTATGCCTTGGCCGAACCTAGATAACTTTTGCAGGTTAAAACTCACGCCCTCCACTCACGGATCATGAGTGGACCTATGGGTCGTGCTGTTGAGTCGTAGGTCAGGTCTGTAGCTCCTAAAATGGGATCTTGACCTACGTCCCATGACCTACGACGCGTGGATGGAGCTACGCCCAGTAGGTGCCATCCGTAGGTCACCACAGTTTTGACAACTTTTTGGTTTTAGGCAGCTTTGGAGGTTAGACTTTAGGGTCCTCCTCAAGGACCCTTGGTTAGTCCTTGGGGGGTCGTACCTTGACGTTTAACCCCTAAGCCCCTCAACCAAAGCTCGAGAACTCTTTTTACAACCTCACACCCCATATTAAACTCAATTACACACTCGTTAGGCTCTAGTTCCACCTACTAGTTTTTCGGGTCGTTACATTAGGGTTTTAGCCAATCATAGTAAAAAGATGAAATTCAATATATTCCACGTTCTCCATAGCTGAGTAAATGAAATTCGAAAGTTAAAATTAACTAAAATCTTCTCTATTACAAAACACAAATGAAAAACCTTGCTAAAAATCACTTCAAATCAACAGTGGTAGTGTTTTTTCTCTCTATCTTTTGTTCTCACGTTATCTAAATGCTTTCTCTCTCTTGCACAAATTAATTTATACAAGTCTGATGTGTGGCTTTTTGGGACCAATCGACGAGGAAAGTCGGGCTTCGCCAACCGTTCGGCGACTCACCGATCGGTCTTCATCTCGCCTTCATTCTTCACATCTTCTTAGTCCAACCACTGTAATTTTAGGTGAGCCGGTTTGGGATCTCCATTTGATTCCGCAATGTGCCTTTTTGCCTTTTAACTCACACATTAGCACTTCTCTGGATCTCCATCAGTACCTTTGGCGACAAGGTCATCCGCCACCGATGTGATCGGCGATACGCCGAATGGAAATGCTGCTCACCTAAGTTATTCCTAATCCAATCTCAGAGTTCTGTAAATTTAGGCGATAGAGGAGTGACTTGGCGATTCGCCGAGTGATATTGGTGATCATCAGGCTTGTTTTTCCTCTTCTCTTATTCAGCTTGTGTTGTCCTTGTTGACCATTTCTGTCCTAGCTTTGTTCCTCAACCCATATATCTGAAAATCAAGGGTTTTACATCAATTATTGGCATAACTTGAGCATTTGATTACACTAATTCTATATAAATAGAGCCCTAAATGAGTCCAAATCTTGGACTCATCAACACATACTTCAAATCTTTATTAATACTTGAAAGATCATGGGTATCCAAGTCATAACTCTTGAATTCATAATTCAAATTCAAGATAGAGTTAAGAGAAAGTTTGAGGAAGTCCTTTGAGCCATTTCTAGAAGTCTTTTGCAAACTTTTAAAACTTGTTTTAAGACTTGAGTACTTGAGTTTGAGGATGAGGTGAGTTGAGTTTCATTTTTCAAAATGAATATATGGGAACTTGGTATTCCCAAGGGAAAAAAGGTCTGAAAAATACTTCAACTTTGGCCGAAATTGTTGTTACCATATCAAACTTTATGGAGGACCTTTTACCCCCTACAATATTTAATAATGTATTTTAAAGGTATATATGTGCCCACATGGACACATTACTATTTATTATGATGCAATATTTATGATGTCCATATGGGCACATATATACCTTTAAAATACACTATTAAATAGTGCAGGGGGTAAAAAGTTCATTCCAAAGTTTGGTATTGTTACAACAATTTCGGTCAAAGTTCGGATATATTTCAGGCCTTTTTCCCTATTCCCAAGAGTAAATACATTTACATTTAAAATGAGAGGAAACCTTGATTTTTCCAAATAAGTTCATGAGGAGTTTTGAGCACTATCTCTTTTAAGAGAACCTTTTGAGTAATAATCTCAAAGTTTGAGGATGAATAATTTTTTTAAATAGATGAGCATGAGTTATATTATTGGGAGTAGTATTGAACACCGATATGGGGATGAGTTCAGACAACTCAAAGTCCTCATAAACCTTGTATGCCAACATGGGTAAAGGGTCATACTTTTTAGATGATTCCTTATTGCTTTTAAGCAAATCTTAGTGGATCCACTTAGTTGAGAATGTCTTATACACCGGCAAGGTATTGGATAGTTCTAGCAGCGTGGGCGAGATACTGTATCGTCACATAGCTCATAGTGATGGTTGTCGATTAAAGAATCTTCCAAATAAGAGTAAAGAGTATTATTGTATTTTTAAATACTTTGAGTTGTCATTTACTGTTTTAAAAGACTTCTTTATACTACATCTTTTTTTGTTGCTTTATAATGAGTTGAGTATTCTTGAACTGAGTCGAGTATCTTTGAGTATCCTTGAGTTTCTTTTTATCAGTTCAAGCTTATGTTTGTTGTTTAGAATTCCCCTTTCATGCTCGTACATTCCATGTACTGACGTCTTTTGGCCTGCATTTTTCATGATGCAGATAAATGAGTTCAGGGTCATCAACATGCGCACCGTTGATACCACTTATAGTTCCAAAGTTGCTTTTGTGAGCCTCCTTACTTCTAGAGGATTCCCATTTACTTTTAAGTTTTTGTTAGGATGTCGTGTATCTTGTTGATCTTAGGCGTATTTATATGCCTAGAAACCTAATAATTCTCGCATTTAAGCCAAGTTTGGAATCAATTTGTGTTGACTTATAGTCATGTTGAGTCTTTTGATGGTATATATGCTAACCAACATGATTAGTTGTGTAGGTGAGCTTAAATGGAGAAACGAACACTAAAATGGGTTGTGGCTACATGATGATTGTAATTGATTAAGTTTTTATGGATTGCATTTAACTATCAGATAAATCTCTCTTATGTTCTTGTTTTTCATATTTCGTGCCTGATCACCATTGAAATAAATGCATTGTCCGAATTGAACTCGGGAGAAGAATAAGAGGATAGAACGTGGGGCATAAGGAGCATGATTTTCTCTTAATAATTAGGGTTAGTTTGTATCTAGGATAGGGATATACTTAGAAACCATGCTTGGTCATTATACAGGAAGAAATCGTATTGCTCGGTACTTGGTCCAACCTATCCCCGGTCAATGATGTAGTTAGGTTGTCATTTATAGTAGGCAATTAGAGGTTGGGAGACCATAATCATATATGTAACCCTGTGATCATTGATTCAATAGTTGATAAACATCTATTTAAATAAGATAAATTGCATGAATTCTGATAAAAGATGCAGCCCTAGACTAACTCAATCATTGTTTGAAATCCTTGAATTTGAATCGCGCTTGTTTAACTTTGGTTAACTTTTAAATTATAAAATAAATCACTCTTGAAATCTTGATAACACTTGTGTTAAGCGGAAAGTGTTGGAACAATCAAGTTAATCTAATCGTGAGTCCATGTGGGTACGATACCCGACTCTTTATAAGTGCCACTTGAATACTTGTACGACTAAGTACACTGGCGTGTGCGATTTGGGCGCAATAAGTTTTTGGTGCCGCTGCCGGGGACTTTAGAATTAGGAATTATTTGATTTTTCTGATTTCTGAAGTTAAAAGGCAAGTGTTGACAACTTGATCTTAGAAATTCATTTTGCATGTTGTGTTGAATTTCCAAACTGGAAGACGATCAGGACTTGGTAGAGCCTCTAGCTGAACCAGAAAGATTCGTTCACTACCAGAGAAGGCAAAGATGACTCACTTACCCAGTCACTCTTATTGCTAGTGAACCATCATCTCCAACAACAAGAGTTGAGCAAGAAGAACTTTCACTAATGGCTCAGATAAAAGTAAGAGACGTGGCAATCCCGCGTACCACCGATGTGACTTCATGCATTCAGAAACCTGAAGCTGGTAGAAGGTTTGAATTGAAGCAAAGTATGGTGCAACTATTGCACACTAATGGGCAGTTCACTGGTCTGTCACATGAGGATCCAACAATACATATACAGAATTTCCTCTAGATTAGTGATACTTACACTCCAGTGGAGTGAATGTGGATTACGTGATGCTCACTTTATTCCTTTTTCTCTGCTTGGGGAAGAAAAAAGATGGTTGAATTTTGAGCCCTCTAACTCCATTACCTCCTGGGATGATCTTGCACAGAAGTTCTTTATCAGATTTTTCCCATCTGGGAAAACAACTAAGTTGAGGAATGACATTTTTAGTTTTCGACAGAAAGGAGGAGAGAACTTGTACCAAGCTTGGGACAAGTTTAATTGATGTTGATGAGCTGTCCACATCATCATCAGGCTAACGAGGTGTTGGTCCATACCTTTATTGAAGTATTGGAGCCTAACACCAAGATTTTACTTGGTTCAGCTGCAGGTGGACAGACTTTGGAGAAGACTTATGCTGAATTGTTCACCTTGCTGAACATCATCTCACAGGGTAACCCCGAATGGAACGAAGGATGAGCGAAACCAGTGATACAGAAAACTGCAGGCATGCTGGAAGTAGATGCAGTGACTGCTTTAACTGCACAGATTGCTGCGATGCAGAACATGATGAACACTGACTTCAACAATCTATCATTGGGATAACAGCCGACTCAGGTGAATGTAGGCCAACAATCACCAACTTGGTATGAAATTGATAGAGGAGGTGATCATAGTGCATAGGTATGTGGTGTAAACCCAGATTCTGTGAATTTTGTAGGGAATGCACAACGAGGAGGAGACAAGAAGAACTATGGAAACTCTTACAATCCTAGTTGGCATAACCATCCAAATTTTTCCTAGGGAGGTAATTAGAATTAGGCCCAAGGAAAAAATCAATATAGACCCCAGGGAAATGCACATGGGTATCAATCACAGGCCCAATGGGAGCAGCCAAATAAGCAGTCGAATAACATGAGCATAGAAGAGATGTTGAAGAAGATCATGGCCTATCAAGCTCAGTTAGCTGTTGATGTGAGAAATAATTAGCTAGCTACACAAAATCTGGAGAAATAATTTGGGCAGTTTGCTAGTGCCCAGAACTCACGACCGCAAGGAGGTTTATAGGGAAATACTGATCCAAATCCCAAGCAGGTAAATGTGGTAGGTACTCGCAGTGGTTTGCAGTTGGAGGAGTTGGCTCCAAAGAAAAGAAATACTGAATCTGTGAGCAAGGAGAGTGAACCTAAAGAGAGTGAGGTTGTTGCACAAGAAGAAAAAGTGCAACCAATAGTGAAACCACCTGCTCCATTCCCTCAGAAGTTCAAGAAACAGAAGGAGGATGAATTCTTTGGTAAATTTCTCTCTCTTTTGAAGCAAGTTCATATTAATTTTCCATTGGTAGATGTTTTGTAGGGTATACCCAGGTATGCTAAATATGTGAAGGAAATCGTGGCAAACAAGGGGAGACTGACTGAGTATAAGACTGTATCACTTACTGAAGAGTGCAGTTCCTGAATCCAAAATAATTTCTCCACCAAACTGAAAGATCCGAGTAGTTTTACGGTTCAGATCACTATAGGGCAGAGCATTCATGCACAAGGATTGTGTGATCTAGGAGCTAGTATAAATTTGATGCCAACGTCATTGTATAAAAAGCTGGGGTTAGGTAGTCCTAAACCTACTACCATCATCTTGCAGTTGGTTAATAGATCTGTAGCTAGGCTAGAGGGTGTTGTAGAGGATGTCTTAGTGCAAGTGGGATTGTTGATATTCCAGTAGAATTTGTAGTGTTAAATTTTGAGCCAAATCCGAAGGTCCCATTCATCTTGGGAAGACCTTTCTTGGCTACAGGGCGTGATATGATAGATGTAGCAGCTGGGCAACTCACTATGCGGGCACATGACAAAGTAGAGGTGTTTGATGTTTACAAGGTATTAAAGCTCCCTACTATATATGAAGAGCTGTCTGCGATAACGGTGATAGATATTGAAGTAGAAGCCCAATATATTGCATCCAAGGACCCATTGAAGCGAGTACTAGTGGGAGATGATATCTATGGGGATGATGAGGCACATGAAATGGTACAATTTTTGGATGTGGCTATTGTGGGCACATCAATAGAACACTGTGAACCTTTGAATAGGGTGTTGGGTCCTCCACCCAAGCCCTCCATTGAAGAAAAACCCAAGCTAGAATTAAAAGCACTGCCAACCCACCTCAGGTATGCATTTTGGGTGAAGATAAGACCTTACCAGTTATTGTGTCTGCAGCATTATCTGAATCACAGGTGAAAGCATCATTAAGCATTTTGAGGAAGAGAAAAACAACATTGGGTTGGCACATGTCTGATATTCATGGTATCAGTCCCACATTGTGCATGCATAAAATCTAAATGGATGAAGGGCATAAGCCTAGTGCACAACACCAACGGAGACTAAATCCAGTGATGAAAGATGTGGTAATGAAATAACTGATCAAGTGGTTAGATGCAGGGATTGTGTATCCCATATCAGATAGTAAATGGGTGAGTCCGGTACAATGTGTAACCAAGAAGGGTGGAATGACAGTGATTACCAATGAGAAGAATGAACTTATCCCCACAAGGACAATAACTGGGTAGCGTATCTGCATGGACTACATGAAGTTGAATAATGTCACTAGAAAAGATCATTACCCGGTGCCTTTTATTGATCAAATGTTGGATAGATTGGATGGGCAAGAACATTACTACTTTCTAGATGGCTACACAGGGTATAATCAGATAGTCATTACACTAGAGGATCAGGAGGAGACTACCTTCACTTGTCCGTATGGCACTTATGCATTCAACCGTATGCAATTCAAATTATGCAATGCACCGACGACATTATAGAGATGCATGATGGCAATCTTCCATGATATGGTGGAGGATTTTTTTGAGGTGCTTATGGATGACTTCTCGGTGTTTGGTGAGTCTTTTGACCTTTATTTGACTAATCTTGACAATGTCCTTGCAAGGTGTGAAGAAACAAATCTGGTGTTGAACGGGGAGAAGTGTCACTTCTTAGTTCGAGAGGGGGTTGTGTTGGGACACAAAATCTCCAGGAATGGGCTAGAAGTTGATAAAGCCAAAGTGGAGGTGATTGAAAAGCTGCCACCACCCATCACTGTGAAGGGAGTTAGAAGCTTTCTAGGGCATGTTGGGTTATATAGGAGATTCATCAATGATTTTTCTAAGACTGCAAGACCCATGTGCAATCTACTATAAAAAGAGGTGGACTTTGTGTTTGATGAGAAATGTTTGCAGACATTTGAGCTCTTGAAGAAGAAGTTGATAGAAGCTCTTATTTTGATTTCTCCTAACTGGGAGCTTCCATTCGAGCTCATGTGCGATACTAGTGATACATCAGTTGGTGTAGTGGAAGGATAAGATGTTTCATTCCATCTACTATGCTAGCAAGACACTTGATGCAGCTCAGTCAAATTATACGGTCATAAAGAAAGAGATGATAGCATTAGTATTTGCCTTTGATAAGTTCAGGTCGTACTTGGTAGGCACCAAGGTTGTTGCTTACACTCACCATGCTGCAATCAAGTATTTGTTTAACAAGAAGGATGCAAAGCCAAGGCTAGTTAGGTAAATACTACTTTTGCAAGAGTTTGATCTAGAGATTAAAGAGAGGAAGGGAACTGAAAACCAGATAGCTGATCATCTGTCTAGATTGAAGGATTCATCTCATTTGAAGAATGAAGGGCAGATTCGCGAAGAGTTCCCCAATGAGCAATTACTTGCCTTGGACCTTGCTCAAGTATTGTGGTATGTTGAAATTGTGAATTTTCTGGTGAGTGATTGATTTCCACCTGGGGCCTCAATACATCAAAAGGAGAGGCTGAAGTATGATGCACACTTTTATATATAGGATGACCCATTCTTATTCAAGCAAGGACCTGATAAGATGGTGAGAAGGTGTGTAGCTGAACAAGAGGTAGTACAAGTGTTGGAGAGTTGTCACCCTTCGCCATATGGTGGATATCACGGGGGCAACACACTGCACATGAGGTATTGCAATCTGGTTTCTTTTGGCCTACTTTATTTAAAGATGATGCAATGTTTGTGAAGGGCTGTGATCAGTGTCAAAGGATGTGCACTATTTATAGAAGGCATGAGATGCCATTAAGCAACATACTTGAAGTTGAGATCTTTGATGTCTAGGGGATAGACTTCATGGGACCATTCCCATATTCCCGTGGCAATTTGTACATCTTAGTGGCAGTGGACTATGTGTCTAAGTGGGTAGAAGCAGTTGCACTACCATCTAATGATGAAAAGGTGGTAGTGAAGTTCATCAGGAAGCACATCTTCACCAGGTTCGGAACTCCAAGGGCCATGATAAGTGATGTAGGTACGCACTTTATTAATAGTTCAGTGCAAAATTTGCTGGCAAAATATGGGGTGAGACAATAGGTAGCTACAACTTATAATTCCTAGACTAGTGGGCAAGTGGAAGTGTCTAATTGAGAAGTGAAGCAGATCCTCCAAATAACAGTGAATGCCCAAAGGAAAGATTGGGCTGACAAGTTAGATGATTCTTTGTGGGCATACCGTACCACATACAAGACACCAATAGGGACTTCTCCTTATCGAATGGTGATTGGAAAAATGTGTCACCTCCCAGCTGAATTGGAGCATAAAGCATATTGGGCGATCAAAAAGTTGAATCTGGATGTTGAGTTAGTAGGAAAGAAAAGGATAACGCAGCTGCATGGGTTAGAAAAATTCAGGCTCCACGCATATGAAAATGCCAATTTATACAAGGAGAAGACCAAGAGGTGGCATGACAAGCATATTGTGTCACGCACATTCAAGATTAAAGTTGTTCCCCGAAAAGCTTCGGTCTAAGTGGAGTGGCCCATTTGAAGTTGTGAGGATGACCCAACATGGTGTTGTGGAGCTAAGGAACAAGGATAAGAGCTCTACTTTCCTTGTGAATGGGCAACATGCTCACTACTTTGGAAATGATGTTGATCGTGAGCTTGAAGCGCTCACCTTAAATGACGAGTAAGTCATGAGCTGGGTCATACCGCGACATTAAATCAGGAACTGCACGAGAGGCAACTCGTGGCCCCTTGTAATAGTTAGGATTTCTATTCTTTTGTTTTGTTATTTCAATTCATAGGAGTTAGTAAAAAAAAGATGATATATCCAAAAAAATACAAAAATATGAGTCGTTCCATGACCAAAACTAAGGCGATGGATGAGAGGCAACCCATCGTGTTTTAACTAATGAGTGTTGTGCTTAAATTGTGTAGGAAACGATTTTCAGGACCCATGGTGCGTAGCAGAGGTGTGTGAGAATGTTGCCTCGCTTGGAATTAATTTTCCAAGTCGAGGCAGAACGGTCCGTGATTGTCCCGCTTCGCTGAGGGGCCCCAAAAATTTGGATTCGACGAGGATTAACTTTGATGCTAAGAAAAAAATGGTCAGTGTAACATCTCCGCATTGCGGAGGGGTGTTAAAATTTTGACTTCGTGAAATGTAATTAATTTCGTGAGGCAGAACACTCCGTGTCCTCTCCGCATGCGCACCCAGGTAAGGTTTTTTCATTTTTTATTAAAAGAATGGGTTTTACCCATTTTCTAGTCCAATACCCGACCCAGGCCCCTCTTAACACCAAATGCCCAGCTCCAAAACCCCATTTTTTATCCCAAGTTCGCGATTTTTCCCCTCCCTTTTCTCCCTTGGCCAAATTTCGCTACTTAATTTGTAACGCAAAGTCACTTCAACCCTTATTCTCCCCTCTGATTTTCTACAACTACACTACTCCATGTATGTATTTTCATTTTGTTTTCTCTTGAGATAATGAGCGTGTTTGAGTGTGTGTTGCTATGGGTTGATGTTTGTTTATGTGGTGGGGGTGATTGGTAGTGTTTGCTACTGCTATATGCGCTATCATGGATGGGTTCTTTCAAATTCTTGAGTAGAATGTGCTCTGGGTTAATCTCTTGTGGGTTTTAGGGTTGAAGGGGTTGGTTAAACATATTATTATGACTAATGTGGTTTTGTGGGTTTATTGAAATCGTTTCGAATATGATGGCTATGTGTAATTTTGTCATCCTAAGTAGAAATAGGCATATGGTGAATTAGGGGTTTGATGAACATACTATTGGGGTCGAATGTGTTTGTAAACGAATTCGGTTGGCCTACGTGGGTTGTGTTTGCTTGAAAGTGTTTGTTGATGAATTGCTAAGGGGTACCTTTACTTCCTTGAGTAGAAATTACCCATGCTTGCATATTGGTAGGTGTTGTGCGTGGTTGATGCCTGAAGTGTATGGTGTAGTTCTACTTTTGGAATAGAAATTTTGTATGCTTGCTAGCGTTTAAGTCATGATGCATATTTGAAGAGGTGCATGAGCTAGAGTGAAAATATTAGGTATTGATGGTTGCATAAGTTGTTTAGTGTTATTTCTTGAGTAGCACTGTTAGAATGTTATGGTAGGAAGTGTGGGTATGCTTTTCGGTACCTTGAATGGAAGTTGTTCAATCTGATTACTGATGTGGTGTGTGCATGAGATATGTGAATAATTAGTGTAATATTCTGCTGTTGATTTATGTTTGTTCGCCTGTGGGAAGTCTGAGTACCCAGGTTGAAGAATGCATCGAAAGAAGTGTGGGGTGGTGTGTGCACACCACCATGTTTATCAATATTGTGTATTATACTTGGGTTGAAGTATTGTGATTGCAGGTACCATGTCTGGAACTCAACGACCCGGTAAGGAAGTTGCAACCTCTAGCCAGAGGAACAGTGTTCGGAGTGAGGGGGATGTACCTCCCGCACCTACAATACCTAAGGGCCAAACTAGACGGTATGGGGTGCGAGTTGTGACCAAGGAAGGGAAAGCATGGTGGAAGAAGCACACTGAAGCAAGGTATTTCTCTGATGTGTGCATTGACAAGGACAACTTGGTGCGGGAGACCCCACAGATACTGAGGTGGATCCGTGAATTGCATATGGAGTTTCTCTTCGTAGAGCCGAGTTAATGTAATTTGCACTTGGTATGGGAGTTTTATGCTACCTGGGCACCGGATGCGCGATCACATTTTGTGACTGTGCGGGGAGTGGATGTGCCTCTCACTCTTGCGGTGATTAATGACATAGTGGGTACGTCACATTACACCAATCCACTGGTGCTTACAGGGCTAAAAATTCGCCCACCGTATTCGGCTATTCGACACACACTCTGTGATCTTCAGTCCATGGTGCAGTACACCAAGCACAGTGGGATGAGATATCACCAATCTCTTCCCTATGCTCACATGGTTAAGGAGACGCGACTTTGGCTGAAAATTGTAATGAATTGTTTGATACCGGGGCAACATTATATGGACATCACTCGGGACATAGTGTGTTTAGTCTACGCCCTGATGACACCTATAAAGTTGAATATTGGGATGTTATAAAATCAACAATGAAGAAAGCTCGTGTGCATAAAGGTCGCATGTATGCATTTGGTGGTCTTATCACTAGACTATGTCATGATGCAGGTGTCCCAGAAGAGCATGTGGACTACATGACACCACTATTCCCAGCATCGGTGGACATCATGAGAACAAAAGGGCTGACACTAAGTTCGGCCCAACTCTCATCACTGTTGAGCGCTAAGGCTGGCAATTGGATCGGTTTTTTTGGTTCGGTCCGATTTCGGTTCCGGTCCGGTTCCCATACCGGTAAGTCCGGTACCGATTGAACCGGTAAGGAACCGGTCTTATAGGTACCGGAACCGGTACCGAAATGGAACCCAGATTTTTATCCGGTTGATTCGGTTCGATAAGAACCGGTTCCGATCCAATAAGAATCGGTTCCTATCCGGTTCAACGGTCAATTTAATTTATTTTATTTTTTTAAAAAAAGAACGTTGTAAAGCCGTTGGGCTGGGTCCCAAAACGGCTCCAAACAGCCCCCCACCCCTCTCTACCCCTTAACACTATAAATATACCCTTATTTTTTCATCTAAATCACAAATTCACAAACTATTTCATTAATATCTTATAAAATCTCTTAATTTTCAATCTCTCATAAATTCATAATTATTATTTTGTGATATTGACTTGGAGTTCGAATTTTGGAGATTTATTTGAAGTAAATCGGAAGCTTCAATAGGCATCTCTCAATTCCGGTTTTGGTTATACGTCTACTTTTACGTAGACGTTCGGTACATTCGTTCCAACTTTAATTTTTTATTTTTTTATTAATTAAGTTATTTTATTTTTTTTGTTATATTATCTTTGCTTGTTTTTCATAATATTAATTATTTTAAACTTGAACATGAATTTGGAAAAATATAGTGGTAAAAGACCAATGTCGGAAAGAAAAAATAATAGGGGAGGAGGAACTAGTTCTAATTCTAAAAAGTTGCCACCTCCTAGATTTAGAATTAATACTAATGATTATACTCATGTTGATGAAACTTCTTTTACACGAGACTCACGACTTATTGAATTTAATTCCGAAAATGAAGTAGATCATGAAACTTTAAATAGATGTTTTNTCATAATTATTATTTTGTGATATTGACTTGGAGTTCGAATTTCGGAGATTTATTTGAAGTAAATCGGAAGCTTCAATTGGCATCTCTCAATTCCGGCTTTGGTTATACGTCTACTTTTACGTAGACGTTCGGTACATTCGTTCCAACTTTAATTTTTTATTTGTTTATTAATTAAGTTATTTTTTTTCTGTTATATTATCTTTGCTTGTTTTTCATAATATTAACTATTTTAAACTTGAACATGAATTTGGAAAAATATAGTGGTAAAAGACCAATGTCGGAAAGAAAAAATAATAGGGGAGGAGGAAGTAGTTCTAATTCTAAAAAGTTGCCACCTCCTAGATTTAGAATTAATACTAATGATTATACTCATGTTGATGAAACTTCTTTTACACGAGACTTACGACTTATTGAATTTAATTTCGAAAATTAAGTAGATCATGAAACTTAAAATAGATGTTTTACTAATTTTGAGGAAGAATTAGATGGGGAAGTAGAAATAAATGAGGAAGATGATGAGACCCCTACCCCTACTAGTCCGGCTACCGAATTACCGGAACAAGATGAAGTCTCCTCTTTACCTACTTTTTCAAAGACCGCTGTACGTGTTAAAAGATCTTTAGTATGGAAATTTTTGGTACAAAATGAGGAAAAAACTACTGTTACTTCCACGAAATGTAAATTGATCATGAAACATGTAACTACGGGTACACAAGGGGGAACAGGACGACTAAGAACACATTTGAGAAAGTGTAATAAGGAATTTGCTTGCCTAGATGATATAGAAAGGGCTAATAGAAATGGAATACCCATACCTGAAAATTCTATGGGAGTTGGAGGTTCTAATATGGTTCAAAGTGTATTAAATATGACTAACCCGGCTAGCCGAAGCACACACCGCACATATAGTAAAGAAAAAGATCGTAGAGAATTAGTTAAAATGGTTACTGTTTGTGGTTTGCCTTTTTCATTTCCTTCACATCTTGNATGGTTGTTGTTTGTGGTTTGCCTTTTTCATTTCCTTCACATCCTGGTTTTATTCAGTATATTCGGGAATTTTATAACCCAGATTATAAAGGTATTCCAAGAAATACAATTAAAAGTGATCTTTTTAAATATCAAAAAGAATATTGTCATTTTCTTCGTTGTTTATTTGTTTATTATGATGGTAGATTATCTATTACTTCTGATATGGAACGTAGTCATAATGGTAATGATTATTTTACAATTATTGTCCATTGGATTGACCATGAATGAAACATGCAAAAACGAATATTAGGATATAAATATGTTGAAGAAACTAAAACCGGTTCTTACATAGCAACAAAAATAAGCTCTATTTTACAATTTTATGGAATATGTGATAAAATAATGAGTGTCACTTTAGATAATGCTTCTAATAATTTAAAAGCAATTGATTATTTGAAATGTAGACTTTGTCCAATTGATAATGATTCTTTTCATATTAAGTGTGCCGCACATGTGCATAATTTGATAGTAAAAGATGGTATTTCTCAATTTGGAATTTCTTGTGAAAAAATTAGACTTGCTTGTAATTAGATTTTTAAAGCTAAAATAAAAGCTAGAATTACAGAATTTAAAAATCGTTGTAAAGAATGTGGACTTGAATATAGAAAAGTTCCAAAAGAAGTATGCACTGGATGTAATTCTTTATTTGAAATGCTTCAAGTTGCTTATATTTATCAAGAGCCGGTACAATTAGTTTTTAATGCTCATAATGCGGACCCGAATTTGAGAATTGGCTATGAAGATTGGGAAAATACAAAAGAACTTATTGAATTTTTAAGTGTTTTTTATAAAGCAACAAATGCTGGTTCTGGTCAATATTATCCAACTATTTCTTCTGTTTTAGTAAATATTTGTGCTATTTCATCTGAATTTGCAAAATATAAAGGAAAAGATCGATTTGAAGATTCCCTTGCTTTTATGATTGAAAAATTCAAAAAAATATTTTTTCCCTATTCATCAAATCTATTTGTCTGTTACTACTTTCAACCCAAATTACAAATTAAAAGGTGTTGAAAGAATGGTTGAAAAGATTTATGCAAATTTAGAAATTAAAGATGATGAAACTCCTAGTGTTGAAGATTGTAAAAGTAGCATATATATAAAAGCTAGAGAGTTATATAATACATATAAATCTATGGAAAAAAATATTCCAATAGTTGAACCTCCATCTTGTAAACCTAGAAGTGATGATACAGATGATTGGATGGATGATTATCTTGAGCTTGAATCATCTACTAATAATGATTTTGATTTATATTTCAATCAGGAACGGGAAAAGATTAGGCATGAAGAAGGACAATTTCAAGCTCCAATATTAGTATGGTGGAAGAATCGTGAAAATCAATTTCCGACCCTTGCTAGGATTGTTCGAGATGTGCTAGCGATTCAAACATCATCGGTCGCTTAGGAGCAAGCCTTTAGTGCGGCGAGATTTATGATTGGAGATCATCGATATTCATTAGCAAATGATAGTTTGGAAATATCGGTGTTGTTTCGAGATTGGGTCAATGCCGAAAGAAGAAATACTGGACTAGCACAATTAAATAGCCAAATAGAAGACGAAATAGATGAAATATTTGGTGATAACAGTGATGATGGCATGGAAGAAATGGAAGAAGAACGACAAATACAAGTTCCAAAAAATGTTTCTTTTGAAATGATACAAAAGTTACGAAAAGATTTTAAAAAAAGTTTCAATTGTTAGTACAATAATTAATATTCAATACCTAGATTATGTACTCTTTGTCTCTTTCTAATATTTGTATTGTACAATTTATTTATTTGAATAAATATACGGCTATTCGCCTTGATATTTTTTAAAAATAGTCTCTTATATTTAATCCAAGTCATTTTAGAAATTTAATTTTCAACTATTTTAATATCAGTTTAAACTTTAATATAAAATTGAATTTTAAGGTTTAAACTTTAAATTCAATATAAACTTTAAACTTTAAGTCAATTTTAAACTTTAAATTCAATATAAACTTTAAAATTTAAACTTTAAAGTCAATTTTAAACTTAAATTCAATTGAAACTTTAAAGTAACTTTAAAGTTTAAAGTTTTAAATTGACGTTTTTTAATAATATAAATTTATTATATAATAATTAAAGTTAATAAAAAAATAAAAAAATTATCGGTACACAATGATCCGGTAAGAACCGGTTCCGGTTCCGGTCCAAACCGGTTCCTATCCGGTAACTAAGAGACCGGACGGAACCTTTGGAAATTTCCGGTAAAACCGGTTCCGGTAAGATCCGGTTCCGATAACTAAATCCGGTAACGAGGATCGGTTCTGGTAAAATCGATCCTGTTGATCCGGTCCTGTCCAATTGCCAGCCTTACTGAGCGCCATAGACGCGATGAGCTAATTATGGCAACGATGTATGGCCTAGAGATGTTGCTCCACCAAAATGGTTGCCTGGCTTCCACTGACGTACAATTGGGTGACGTTGAGAGGCGCAATCTACTGAATTCCCACGCCAAGGCCCTGCTTGGCATTGGTTCTGCATTTCGTGAGTTGGTTGATGATGACATCCCGACTGATGAGGAGAGACTGCGTACTAGCTCGGACGTGGAGTCCGATTCTGATGAGGAGGTAGACCCGCACAGGCCGATGATGAGGCCGAAGGGGGTGAAGCTATGGAAGATTGATCTTGGAGTGTTTTCACCTTACCTCTATATATTATTGTTCTGATTTTTGTGAAACACTGGGGACAGTGCTAATGCTTAAGTGTGGGGTGAGGGTGAAAATCATCTCTGGTCTGTATATATTATTGAACATTGGTAGAGTCTGCATTTTGTTTTTTTTTTTGTTTTATTTTGGGTTCTTTGGAGGTTGTTTTCGGTTCTTTGGCCAAGGAAAGTTCCTTTGAACCGTACAAAATACAAAAAGATTTTGTCTTTTTAGGATTGAGTCAGTCGTCGTAGTTGAGTCACATTGCCCAATGATAGATAAATGACGACCGTCTTAAGGGTAATTTCGTCATTCAATCTTAGGTTGGTATGTTCTGAAGCTTGAAATTCCGAAAAGAGAATGTATGAAAGCATGATTTGAAGTTGATGTATCAATGTATTTGAACTTGTGTATCTGACTTTAATGATTGCAACTTAAGCTTAAATTGAACCTTGTGAATGAACTGATTGATCCATTCTTGAGTAGAACTAGTGCCATGAGCGGTGAGTTATTGTAGTATCCATGTAATGCATCTGAGTCTAGAACTTTCCCGGCATGTTATTGAAATAAAATAAAAGTGGTGTTTTGTTTAAAAGATTATAATAAGCTTTCTTTGAATTGTCTTGAATACTAGCCTTTTCAAAAAATAATATCCCTAGTATAGCCCCATTGAGCCTTTTAGCCATGATTTCGTTCTAACCCACGTAATTAAGCCAAATCCCTTTTATTGATACCGTTAGTTTTGATCCCAAATACCTAATGCACTATGTTAAGAGGAGAAGTGAAAATGGCAGAAAGAGTAAATAGGGTGGAAATGTTTAGTTTGTGAGGAAGAGAGAAAAAGGGTAGTAAAATGATGCCCCATAAGTTTAAATCTGAGATTGGCCCTAGTCCTTAAAACATTATGCACTTCGACTAAGGTTAAAAGCCTAAGTTGAAGGTGGCTAACTTGGAGAATACCTTAATAATGACCCTAGTCCCTACAAGGACAGTGTGCACCTTAACTCGAGAGAAATCTCTAAGTCAAGGGTGGCAATTGTTAAGTGTCCAAAACTAAGTTATAAAGGTTTTGTGAAATCTTTCTCATACAAAGTGTGTATACACTTAACAAAACCACTTCTTCTTTGAATAGTAAAGAGAGAAACAAATAAAAAAAGGGTCTGGCCCTCCTCAGTATCACCTAGGAAGAGCCGTTGATTAGACCTCCTGATCCTAGTCCTACTCATTTTGCTTCAGTCCTAGTGCTAAGAGGGCATATTCCTTATACTTAAGCATTCAATCTCTTCCGGTTCAACAGTGTCCAGATCTGACATCTTTGCCTCTTCTTGTTCAGGGTCCTCTAGAACCGCTAAACAGAAATAAAGGGGTGTGTGGAAAATACAGGCGAGGTTGAAAGTACTAGTAGGAAAATATGCAGAAAGAAGGGGCTAAAGAAAAGAAAGAGTGGTGAATGTGAAAATGAAATTGAATCTGGTGCATTAGGGAGGATAAGTCACTATTTTTATCTAAATGAATCCTCCCTTACCTCAATCCTACATTACAACCGGAACAAGTCCTGTTTGATTTTGAGCATAACACACTTTATTAGTGGAGATGTACATAATGGGCAAGCTTATGGTTCTCAATAAATGCATGTATGATGTCTTTGTTGAGTAAGAGCGTACTATGTTTGCAAAGTCCTTAAACTATATTCAATTTGCTGAGTTGAGTGTGTGGACTATTCTTTGGAGTGAGGGGCACTTGTTGTATGAAAGATAGGTGATGTGTAATGATGCACATGTTGTTGAATGCGTTGGTTGCCAAAAGTTGTCAAGTCAATTTAATGAGTCATGCCCATTTTGAATGAAATCATGCATGTGTTAACTGATTACAGATCCTTGGAAGAAAGTGGCGGATGCACAAATACCGTAGTAGGGAGTCTAGGTCTAGGATTAGTTACTAAGTTTTTCGAGGATGAACAAAGCTCTATGTGTGGGGTAGTGATCTTAGGCGTATTTATATGACTAGAAACCTAATAATGCCCGCATTTAAGCCAAGTTTAGAATCAATTTGTGTTGACTAATAGTCGTGTCGAGTCTTTTGATGGTATATATGCTAACCAACATGATTAGTTGTGTAGGTGAGCTTAAATGGAGAAACGAGCACTGAAATAGGCATCAGGAATCACAAGAGGACACAAGTGAAAAGAAGAAAGAGGAATAAGAAAAAGCACAAGTTAAAGTCGTATCCTCTCCGCGTCGCGGAGAGGAATTGATTCTTGAATGCAAATTATAAAATGGTACAGAACACTTCATGTCCTCTCCGCGTCGCGGAGAGAGATTTTTAAATTTGTTCGTGAAATCCAGTTTTAGGCAAAACGGTCCGTGTCAAGGCAGCGTCGCGGAGAAGAGAAATTATTCTCAAACTAAATTCATCAGGCCTTCCGCATCGCGCACCTAGATGCCAGATTTGTCCGTCTTGACTTTAGTATAAATACGTTAATATTTTATTTTATTAAAGGATTCTCTTTCTGGGTTTTGAAGAACGATGATTTGGAGAGCTACTTCATCAATTTTTAGGGTTCTTTCCTAAACTCTTTTACTTTCAATCTCTTTATGTTAATTAAACATTGCTTGATCGAAACTACTATTATGAATATTTAAATACCCTAGTTCTAGGGCTGTGGCTACAGGATGATTGTAATTGATTAAGTTTTTATGGATTGCATTTAACTATCATATGAATCTCTCTTATGTTCTTGTTTTCTGTATTTCTTGCCTGATCACCATTGAAATAAATCACTGTTCGAATTGAACTCGGGAGAGGAATAAGAGGATAGAATGTGGGGCATAATGAGCATGATTTTCTCTTAATAATTAGGGTTAATTTGTATCTAGGATAGGGATATACCGAGAAACCATGCTTGGTCATTATACAGGAAGAAATCGTAACGCTCGGTACTTGGTCCAACCTATCCCCGCTTAATGATGTAGTTAGGTTGTCATTTATCGTAGGCGACTAGAGGTCGGGAGACCATAATCATATATGTAACCATGTGATCATTGATTCGATAGTTGATAAACATCTATTTAAATAGGATAAATTGCATGAATCCTGATAAAAGCTGCAGCCTTGGACTTTACTCAATCATTGTTTGAAACCCTTGAAATTGAATCGCGTTTGTTTAACTTGGTTAAGTTTTAGATTATAAAATAAATCACTCTTGAAATCTTGATAACACTTGTGTTAAGCTGAAAGTGTTGGAATAATCAAGTTAATCTAATCGTGAGTCCCTGTGGGTACGATACCCGACTCTTTATAAGAGCCACTTGAATACTTGAACGACCGCGTACACTTGTGTGTGTGATTTGGACGCAACACTTGTCCGACTTCCATCATTGTCATTAGAGGCTTCATAGATAGTAGTGTTTTGAGGAGTCTTTTCCATTTCTTTGTTAAATGCTTAAGACCTGAGTTAAACAGTTATGTTATTGAACATTTCAGACTATATTGAGCTAAATTGGTTTTAGTAATGATGTTGTTATGAGTTGAGTTACTTTTGAGGTTCATTTTTATTGAGTAAGTCTTCCGCTGAGAGTTGAGTCAGGCCAAGGGTTTGCTTGAGGCCAACAATGGTTCTCGAGTGTTAGTCGCGTTCAGGGTGTAGTCTCGAGGCGTGAC
Source organism: Solanum stenotomum (assembly GCF_019186545.1). Classification (NCBI taxonomy): domain Eukaryota; kingdom Viridiplantae; phylum Streptophyta; class Magnoliopsida; order Solanales; family Solanaceae; genus Solanum; species Solanum stenotomum. The sequence continues at coordinate 34,189,512 of NC_064292.1, forward strand.
ATGTATGAGATATGTTATTTAAAACGTAGCAACACTTGTACGTATCAAGCCAACAAGGTTCCCCTATCAAAATTGGTTCAGGGTCAGAAACCAAATAATTCTCATCTAGAAATTTAAATGCGCGCATATTATTTAATTGATCCACCATTACACAATGCACAAAGATGAGTCCCCAAATATTGTTGGGTGAATGTTAGCTTCTCTAACATTAGAGGGAGGAATGATAAATAATTGGAAAAATAGGCTATGCATAATGAATTATCATTGATATTGATATGATCCTTGTTGAAAAATAATTTAAGTCAATTGTCAGAGGCATTCACTGACCCTATATTATAATCAAATTATAAATGCTCCAATGAAAGGTCCTGGAAGGACATAATTTATTACACCTGAAGCATGATAGATTAATCGATTTGAAAGATAAAATATATTGAAGAAGAAAAAGAGCAAATGATCAAGCTGGTCACAATAATGAGGCAAGTGCTTTAGAAATAGCACCATGACATAACACTTTATAAAACCTTGGCAAAGGTCCAGGTACCTGAAAATGATGAAAAATAAAGAGAGCTCAACAAGCTATATCATATTAGAATCGATATCAAATAATTATCGATGATATCTTTAATATAATATAGCAGGCAAAAATTATAAATGATAATGAGGATCTTGATTTTAAATCTGTCAAACAGTGTGGACAGATAAATGATTGGCCAAAGAAAATACATCATTCAAGTATATTTTAGTTCACTTGAAAAAGTGATGTCATGGACTTATAGTTCATCTATCAAAATATAATGTTAGTGGGGTGCAAATGGATTATTATGCGAAAGGTCAAATAAAAGGTTGTAAGATATAAAGTATGACTTATGCCTTGATGCATAACAAAAATTTGCAAAAATTGCTGACATTATTGTATGGAGATATGTTCTCTTATGGTAGATGCAATGAAATTTTTCTTTCAGTCTGCTAATATATGAAAAACTTGAATACACATAATGAATGGCTATCATGTCTAGCTAGACAGTAAATATTATATGAAAATCCCTGAAAGATTTAAAAAGTATAAAGCGATTCCATTGAATAGTACCCTAATGGTTGTAAGATTGCATAACATAAAGATCAATTTTGATCTCATTAAAATGGTTAGAAAGTACCATGTTATAGTGCAGTTGGTGCACTTATGTATCCTGCTATTATTATTCATGATAAATAATTTTATTAATATGCATGCAAAATATAACATCACTCTTATCAATAAAAATATTATAGTGAATCAAATATTGATATAAATTATTTATTCTTATCAATTGTATCAAGCGGAGGAGGAGGAGGGTGAAAAATACTCCCTTAGGCCTGTATGGCCTAGCTAACAACATGTTTGTTTCTCCTTTCATCAAGGGTCGCAAGCACCCCACCCTTAAGCTCAAAACATGTTCCTTACCTTCAAATTTGGGTACCCACACTTCTCCTAAATCTACAAAAACACAACAAAAAAAAATTAACACTAAAAAAATAATAAGAAGTTACACTACGAATTGGGTTGCCTCTGGATAAGAGCTTGATTTAACGTCGCGACACGACACCATAAATTTTACTATTTTTTTCGTCCACTTTAAAAATATGAATTGGACCCTTTATTTTGCCTCAATTTTTCTATTACGCTCAACGGGCAGTGGTACAAAAATAAAGGTCCCAAAAAATAGATATTGCATTAGGCACTTCTTGGATTCTAAGTTAGGAATATGATTCTGCGATTTGAATCAATTAATTCAAGAATATAGACACATTGTTCCTACTCCATACACTCTTCTATAGGCTCAAATGAATCGATTAGTATCTCATCATCTAAACATAATATAGAAAAATTATTGGAATGAGGTTCAATACGTCCTAACTCATGAATTGTAATATTATTATACTCTTTTATTTACACACACTAGAGTTTTTAAAAATATATTATCTTCTTCATTACATAATTCTAGTGTACTCTTCCCAACAGTGACATCAATGAAAGTATGATCAAGTAATTCGTCCTCCAATTTTAGCTCCTCAAGTTGGCTTATAAGCATATTTTCTTTCTCACATATTTTATAACTAAACTAGTTAACCAAACGCTTCACGGTCATATTTTTTTCTATATTTAGTTGACATAAAAAAATAAAAAATACCAAAAATAATATATATATATATATATATATATATATATAAAATCAAATAGAAAATAACAATAAAGGAAAAAAGAAAAAAAAGAAACAAACAATTAAAATAAATTAGTTTGAAGAAAAAAGTAGAAGCAAATAATTTAGCCTTCGGCTATTACAAAGAAAAGAGTGTCCTTTACATAATTTAGCCTTGGGGTAGTAAAACTCTACATCATCTTCTTATCTTCTGAAATTCATAGTTTATTCTACTTTTCTATCTTCCACAACTTTCTTCTTCATCCCTGAAGCACACATTAAGAATTGTACAAAATTGTTCGTTACATACTCCATGATTTTGTTGGTCTTGAATTTATTCAATTTAGTTTCAAAGTAAATTAACTCTAAAAAAAAAATAGTATCACATAAATTAAAATTTAAGAAGTATAATTTTAAAAATGAAATGAAACATTCTTACTCTAGATTATTTACGGCTTTATTGAAAGCAATCGTATGATTAGAATTTTTTTTCTCACCTTATATGTTCTATGTTGATGGAGAAGTGAAAGAATAACCTTGAAAGAAAATTTTCTTCATACAAAATATAAATTTATATAGGCAAAGAGGAGGAATATCATAAGGTGTCATAAACTAACAAATTAAATTTTGGGGGTTATGAAGATTAAAAAAGGAAGTTATGAATATTATTAAGAGCATAAGTTGAAGAGATGTGTGAGCTTTTAGTAGTTTTTTTTAAAATTAAATATAATAAATATATATTATAGTGGTAGATGAAAAGTTTAGTAATTGAATGTAAAGATTGTTTGAGATATTAAAAATAAATAAGTAATTAAATGAAGGAAAAAATGGTCAAAATAAGAAAAAAAGATAAATATGAATGAAGGTCATAGAGAAATGTTACATCACCTTGTCTATGTTTCTTCTTTATTATATAGATAGACTAGTTAACCAAATTGCACTTTGTGCGGCCATATTTTTCTATTTTTAAGTGATATAAAAAAAATTAATAAATAGTAATTTTCCTTGGAACAATAAAAAGACATATTTATGCACAAATTTTATACACATTGTTATCTCATTTTTTGGTGTTTTAAATTATTTATGTTATTTTACTAATAATTTCCTTTATATAATACTACTGATGTTTATAAATTTATTTAACTATTTAAATTTAGAGTACATGTAATATCTCTTACTTATAATTTAATTTTTTCACAATTTTTACTTCAAAAAATCAGAATATCAATGAGTGAAATTGATAATATTAATAGCCTAAACTTTTTTATATATCTACACAGAACTTTCATATGTAAAACATAGAAAGTATAATTATAAATTCAAGAAAGAAAGTAGAAGTTATATTCAATTTAGACATTTACTAATTAATTAATATTTCGTAAAAAAATTACATTAAAAGTTAGAAACAATAAATACACAAGAGAGCTGAAATATCAATTTTGTATAGAAGCTGAATAAATTATGTAATCCAAACACTACAGAAATATGAAGAAGTTGAAAGTACAAATCAATGATTTCATAAATCAATATGTAGATGACTTTTGATTTTCAATAAAGAATATGTAAAGTTTCAACAATAAATGATAATAAATGTGACTTTTATTCATATAAGCTAATAAAACAAATAAGAAATAGGGATTTTTTTAATTTTTTTTTTTTTTAATCTTTTTCAGCTGTGCAATATTTTTTTATTGCCAACTTGAATTATGGGTTCATCATGAAATGTAATAAATATAAATAGATGTTGAGAATTTTTTTTGTAGAGTTACGCCTTTCCACTTTTTAAATTTATTTAGTGAGCAATTATCTTATTCTTTAATTGACTAATTATGTAAATATTTTTTAGATTATTAAAAATTATATAAAAAGATAAATCTCATAATTAGGAGAGTTAAATGGATGATTTAATTTTTTTTTTCAAGCTATTTGAAATGATATTTCATTAAACTACTCTATTTGAATAAATTTTTCATTCTTCAAGGAGAAAGTGAAAGATTTGAGTGATAAATATTTATGCCTTTAAATTTACAATAAATGATAGGATTAAGTGGAGTAGTAAAGTTTGAGGTATTTAAATTTTTAACAATAAATAATAGAAATTAATAAAGTGAATAGTAATTGACATAATTTTTTAATAGTAATAATAAATAGAAATGAAGTGAAAATTACAACAATAAAAAGATAAAGAGGATCATTGGCCAAAGAGAGGTGTCAAATCACTTTTTTAATATTTAGTTTTATATAACATATAGATACATATAAATTTTTCATTTTTCATGGAGAACTGGAAGGTTGGAGTTAAATATTTAGATCTTTAAATTTACAATAAAAATATGAATAAGTAGAATAATAAATTTTGAGACATTTAAGTTTTTACAATAAACAATAGAAATGAATGGAGAGAGTAGTAATTGACACTTTTTAAATAAATATAAATTAAAATATAGTGAAATTTATCAAAAAAATAAGAAAAATAAATAGGATCTTTGTCTTCTTTTTTTTTTAAAACGAAAGTATTGCATATATATATATATATAATGTTTATAGTTTCTTTAGTTTTTCTTAAGAATGATACAAATACCCAAGTTTGTTGTCAATTTTTTTTTAATTCATTGCTTGGATAACATTTTTTCTTTTCTTTTTGTAAGTTATCAAATTTTCGCTCTTTAAAATGCTTCTAATCGTAGTGTCGTATTTAAGAATGCACTTTAAGATGCAAATAAACAGTAACATCAAGTACATAATTTTAGAATGTTGCTAAAAGCTATCATAATAAAAATTCACAAGAACTAACCATAATTTAACCTAATGAATTATGTATATACAACTATAGTCAAATAAAAAATAGAAAAAAAAAAGATTTTTGTTACGACCTGAGCCTACACCCTGGACGTGGCCAGCACTTGAGAACCATTGTTGGTCCCCAAGCGAACCATCATCCTGGCTGACTACAAGCGGAAGACTAACTCAAGTATACAAGACCTTTAAAACTGAATAGAATTCATGAAACTCAATTACAAATCTTTAACTCAAATGAATAACTCAGAATAAAAATAATATATTCGACTCGCCATAAAATAGGCAACTCAAGTCTTTAAAACATTTAACAAGATAAATGAAACAGACTTCTCAAACTCTACTGTCTATCTATGAAGCCTCTAACTGACAAAGATGGAAGTCGGGATAAGACCCACGGCATCCTAACAAAACTGAAAGTAAATGAAATCCTCCAGAAGCAAGGAGGCCCACCATAACTTACTCGAACTCCATGTGGTATCAACGAAGCTCCTATTGATGATCCTGAATACATGTATTTGCGTCATGAAACGATGCAGGCCAAATGACTCAGTACATGGAATGTACGATCATGTAAGGGGAATTCTAAAGCATAACATAAGCTTGAACTTGATAAAAAGGAAACATACTTACCTCCTCCCAACTCGCTCAACTAAACTCAACTCAAGAATAAGCTACTCAACTCAAAGATAAGATACTCAACTCAAAGATACTCAACTCAACTCAAAGGTATGATACTCAACTCAAAGGTATACTCAAAGCTACTCAAACTTACTCGACTCAGAAGTACTCAAGGATAAGGTTTTCAACTCAGTGATAAGGTTCTCAACTCAGTGAAATGGGGCTCAACTCAACAATAAGGTACTAGACTCAATGAAACATAGCTCAACTCTGGATACTCAACTCAAGATAAAGCAACAATAAAATATGCAATATATGGAAAGCTTTTAACACAACAGGTAGCAACTCAATGTATTGAAGAATACAATAACAACTCAATTTATATATAATAAAATATAATATAACTCTGTGGGAGTTTCTCTAACCGACAACCATCACTATGAGATATGTGATGATACAACGTCTCGNGGTCGAGACTTAGCCAATTTTTTCTGAGCTGGCTGGGAGGGGTTGCAGTGGTGAACCACGGACCACCAGCACGGGCCGTGGTCTGACCTACGGTTCGTGGATGGTGACCGTAAGTTGCACCTGCAACTTCTCAAAATCTGGATTTTTGTCTATTTTGGATACAGGGTGTTACAAATACAATAACAACTTAATTTATATATAATAAAATATAATATAACTCTGTGGGAGTTTCTCTAACCGACAACCATCACTATGAGATATGTGATGATATAACGTCTCGCCCATGCTGGCATAACTGTCTTATAACTTGTCGGGATATAGAATACCTCAACTAAGTGGATCTACTAGTCCATGCTAAAAAGTATTAAGGAATAATCTAAAAAGTATGACCCTTTCTACCCACGTTAACTGGTTTATGGAGACTTGAGTTATCTGAACTCGTCCCCCTATCGATGCTCAATACTACTCCCAAAAATATACTCAGCTCATATGTTTAAAAACATAACTCCTTTTGTGGTTTGAGATTATTACTCAAAAACTATCTTAAAATCTCTCTTGGAAATCGGTGTTTCCTCTCTTGTTTAAATGTGACATTTTACTCTTGGAAACACTTAGTTCCCATATAATCTTTTGAAGAAATGAACTTCAGTCTTACTCTTACTCAACTCAATGCTCAAGTTTTAAAACAAGTTTAAAAATATTGTAAAAGACTTCTCGAAATAATGTTCGTACCGAATTATGGACGTGAATGACTCAATTCAAGATTTTCAATAACCGTAACTAGAACTCAATACTCGAAACTCAACAACTTAGAACTCAAGAACTTCATTAATAATACTCACTTCAAGAAGGCTTGACTCAGAGGGTTCATGCGGAATTATGGGCATGGACTACTCAACTCAAGGGTCTACATAACAATATGGGACTCGAGTAGACGAATCTTCTCATTCTTGTACTTACTTCATCAAAACTTAGCTCAAATCGATAATTGATCTCAAATGATTCATAATTGAACTCAAATATTTTCTTGGACTCTACTCTTAACTCTCTCTTGAATATGAATTATGAATTCAAGAGTTATAGTTCATGATATGAAGGATCTAGGTGATAGTGTGACTCATAAATACATTCTTCCCACTCTCATACTCACTTGCTCGAGTCTTAAAACAAGTTATTAGAAATTGTAGAGGACTCCTCAAAAGACTCAAAGGGACTTTCTCAAAATGTTCGAAAGAACTCTCAAGATTTACCTCTTAACTCTACCTTGAATTTGAATTATCGATTCTAGGGTTATGATTCATGTTATGAATGATTTCTAGGTGTTTAGAAGTAGTTTAGAATAAAAAATGAGTGAAGGTACACTTTAAAAGAATTCAAACGGAGCAACCGACTGTAGACTGGATGGGGAAGGAAACCCTAGCGCACTGAGTGGTGCGGGGCGCCATCCCCTAAACTATAGAAAATGATTTGGGGCGTACTAGCTGGCGTGACGCGCCAGGCTCTAACCCAGAAAACCTGACGAATTTCTTTGCTTGTTTTCTCACCCTAACTTGCCTAGAATCGAATGGTTTCTTCCTCAATCACTTAAATTCAATTACTTAACATAAGTGCACTCTAGTCGACTCAATACAACACTCAAATCACTAAATCTAATCTCAAGAAATCATCAAAATCCCAACAAAACAAGATTTAGAATGAACTTCAAGAGTACTTAACAAAAACTTAAATCTTTCAATCTTTATGGACAAATTCGACTATGAAAATCATGTTTGGCGTCTGGATGAACGAACCCAACACTAAGGAAACTTACATACCTCTTAGGGATCAAACCCATAGAGAAAATTTGCAACAACTATCATGAATTTCGACGAACGCCTTGATCCTTTCCTTTTTTCTCCTCTTTTCTCTCCTTTTCTCTTCTTGAATTCTCAACTAAAACCCTAGGCGTATATTAGGATTATAAAACTGAACCTAATAGGATTAGACCCTTAAAACCTTACTAAAAATGAATTAAATCTGATTTGGTAAGGAAAAGACCAAAATACCCTTTACTATTTTCGGATAACTTTCCTTAGCTGGAGAGCCTGACTTCAAAAGGGCCTATCTCACTCATACGAACTCGAAATTAGCAAACTTGGTGGTGTTGGAAAGATAATTCAAAGACCTTTCATTAGTTATCTTGTTGCCAACCTAACTCATTTTGTACTAAGAGGTATGGTGTTTTGAAGTTGACCCAAAACTCATAACTTGCGAAATTTCAGATTTTGCTATTTCCAATTTAGTTCTTTTTGAAACTCAAGGTGCTACATCTAGTGACCTTAACATGTAAGAAATTTTAAATTCTTCGGTAAAATGCTACTCACAATGAAGGATGGTTCGAGTCTCGGTTCGAAAAATATCTAGGGTGTTACAATTTCTTTATCAATTTTCTCTTTCTCAGTTTTTTGATTTGCCTTACTTATCATTTTATTCTCTTTCCACTATGTTTTTAAAATACAACTTTAAGAAAAAAGAGAATGTAAAAAGGTATAATGAAAAGAATTTTAAAATATATTTTAAATTCTTCAATAAAGTACACAAATGAAATATAGAGAAGAGGAAAGAAAAACTAAAAATATCAAATTACTATTGTCACGATAAAAAAATGGACATGATGACACTCATCTTATCCCACCAAGACAAGTCAGCCTAAAACCCAAATATAACGATAGGTGCGGAACTAAAATAAGAATGACATGTTTAATGTCAAATATTAATGCGGATAACAAAATCAACTTAATTAAACCCACAAAATCTAGTTGTCACTTGTACAAACCTCTAATGTATTACAATAGATTTGAAAGAAAATACAAGTTTCAAATGATGTTGTCTCTAAAGTAGAACAAGATCATAAATATGATTAAGAGGGTCCGCTGAGATGACAAACAACTACCTCACAAATCTTCACAGGAAGCCTCAGACAAGAAGAAAAAGTATCATGAAGATCTGGGCTCATAACCTACACAATTNTCCAAAATCATGCACGTATTTTGAGATATATGGAAATTACAATTATAGGTGTTTCCGAAGCACATTTTCAGGCATTTTTGGGGTCGTTTCAATAACCTACACAATTGTAGAAGCAAAGGGTGAGTACCAAACCACACAGTACTCAAAAAAACAAACTCCTAAACACAAAGCTAAGCGTATAGAATACGGGTACTCCTACCACAACCTAAAGAACCCTAATGCGATCCCCTAGAACTCTTATATGCAGTAGGACCACCCTGACTAAACTGCTCACCATCTTAAGCATGAAGTGTCGCCTAAAAGTGTCGCGACTGAACTTGATGTTGATAATGTTGGCAACGCCTATTATTGGAGTCCCTACCCCTAAAATGAGAACTCTTATAGTTGCCCTGGTGATGAGCTATCACTGCCCCTTTTGGCCTTGTGATGGAGCTATTCTATAGTACATACATGATCCACAACATCTAGAGATGATCTACCTATTGAAGCCATAAACTCAGTCTCAATTTACAGTTGCACCCTCAACCCACGGAAACGGCAACAAACCCTCTCCTACTCGGTAGGCAGAAAAATATTTTCTATCAGTATCTATGGATTGATCACAAGTCAAAGTATGGTTAGATTCCTTATGTGTCTTGAACTTATATTTAATGCGGTTAGTATAAATTTTGACCATAGTGACTTTTTTGTTTATGGATTTTCCTTTTACTATTGCTGAAGTCCAACATCATGAACAACCTAAAGCTGGTGGCCCAACCTAAGAAGCTAGTGCATTTGTGTATTGATAAGACCGTTTACTATTTCTTGAAGCTCAATCTATCCCTCGGATTAACTAGAATTAGTCCTAGAGAGCTCATGAAATCTAGCCAAATACACTGATACAGTAAAGGAGCCCTAATCTAATCTAGGAAACAAATTGTTGAGTCAATCGCTAATGCTCCGCGGTATAAACCTGGTGTCACGACCCAAGCCTAGGGCCTAGACGTGACATGGCGAATGAGGAACCCGAAGGAACCCCAAACAAGCCTCTCAAACTTTTCATCACACTTCATCGGTCGCGGAAGTACATTCAACATTAATTAACGGGAAATAGGGACTCAGGGCAAACCATTTCAAAATGACATCATAGAACAAGAGTCAAGCTCATTTACAAAATACTTGTCCAACGCACACCTCTACATACATAGATAGGACGGGGCCATGACATACTACCAGCTCCCCTCATAGTCAAAATACAATTGCAAGCTAAAGTCTCNTGTGTTGAACTTATATTGAATGTGGTTAGTATAAATTTTGACCATAATGACTTTTTTTGTTTATGGATTTTCCTTTTACCATTGCTGAAGTCCAACATCATGAACAACCTAAAGCTGGTGGCCCAACCTAAGAAGCTAGTGCATTTGTGTATTGATAAGACCGTTTACTATTTCTTGAAGCTCAATCTATCCCTCGGATTAACTAGAATTAGTCCCGAAGAGCTCATGAAATCTAGCCAAATACACTGATACAGTAAATGAGCCCTAATCTAATCTAGGAAATTGATTGTTGGGTCAATCGCAGATGCTCCGTGGTATAAACCTGGGTAAGAAGGCCTCGAAAAACTCAATCCGAAGGAAACCCAACTGGTCTACACTCTATACACGTGCACCACCACTATCTAGTTGGCCCGTCAAGCTAATAAGGAGAAGTCAACTCTTATCTACTACACCAAACCCAAAGTGTACAGCCGCACATGTAAGATAGTAAATAACTCATGGGCATCCTCTCCAATATCCCAGAAAACCTTAGAGGAGATAGCCTCAAGAATACTCTGAGCATCTTTTGTTCCTCCAATGGCATAGCTCCCGCTGCAATGACTAGTTGGGAACCGATGGCTGCTGGTGGTACCTCAACCTGTGGAGTGTTGTTGCTGGCTAAACCTATAGTGCTTGCATAGCTAGTAGTATGTTTGGGTGGTGGATTGGCTGGTCTCAGCCCCATCTATTATGGAGGAATAAAGGCTTCCTGAGGCTCCGCTACTAGCTTTGGATTTGCCTCTCTACCCCAATCCAAGGCTGGTGCTACATCTCTCACATGACCTCGATGTCATCCTCTACCCCGCGTTGGTGCTCTACAAAGAGCATGGGTGCACCACCCCTGGACACTGAACCGCTCATGCGACCATCCTGCGAAAGAGTGAAACAAGTAAGATTCAATAAACCAAATAGGACAACCAAATGCGCGATAACGAACCAACATAATGAATATTTCTAACGATGTCTTATACGTACGTCTCTGCACCGATCCATAGAACCTTACTAGATATTAGCTTTCTACAAACAATGCCAGGGAACTTGGCTCTAATACCTACTTGTTACAGACCAAAATCTCGAGTCATGATGGCACCTATCATAACCCACTAGTAGATAAGAAAACCCATATCCCAAAATGAAAAGTAATAAGCATACTAGGTAGAAACAACAAACAACAAGAGATAAATGAAGCAAATCAAAGGAAAACAACGAAAAAAGAGAAAAATAGAAATATATACAAATAAAAATAGATCCAATCCCACGACATGGTGGACATAAATACAGAGCTAGTAAAAAAGAGTACAAGTCCCAAAAGTGGACCAAATATACAAAATTTTCTCGTACACAAAAATACTAGCCAAAAACCATATACAGAAGGAAATAGGCTGAACTAGGATGTCGTAAGCTCACCCTATGTCTTCGAATATCACCACAATTGACCCAAACTCAACATAGACAACTCGTTTTCGAATATGCATCAAGAAAATAAATGCAGAGTGTAGTATGAGTACTAAAACAATAGGTATCATTTAGGCATCATAGGCGAATGAGCTTGGAAGGTAAAGATAATAATGAAAAACGAGAAGTAATAGAAACTAGAGGTCACAAAACAAAACGATAACAGAAAGCGTAACTATACAACTCATTAGTATAGGAAAGTATAAAAGATAAAATAAACAACTAGCTATAATCTAACTGGACTCCATAAGCCCAAAAGGTACACTTGTAGTAAATAACCCAAAAGGACCCACATAAGGCCAATGGGTACAAAGAAGGACTAAGGAAACTACTAGTTAAGTTTAAGATTATTCTAGAACTACCAGAGCCTTCCATGGACTCTAACTATGGTAAAGGAACTCCAAATAACCCAATCGAGTCACCAAATTAGGACTCAAACTCGACTTATAGAAGTGACTCTCGGACTTTAACCGAGGCAAATAGAGATGTGTAGGGCCTCAAATCGTGACCAAAAAAGGTAAGCCATGGCCTTGAACCGTGACTAGAAAAGGTATGACAAAGCCTCGAACAATGTCTAAAGAAGGTACTTCAGGGCCTTGAACCATGGCTAAAGAAAGTACGTTAGGGATTTGAACCACAACTAGAGAAGGTACAGCAGGGCCTCCAATGGTGGCTAAAGAACTCTAAATGCCCCCAAAATCACATGCTCTTTCTCATGCTGGTCCATACCATGGATCAAAACCATCTTCATAGTCACGAGGGACCCATTGAAGTTTCGAATCCAAGACCCAATCCCAATTGACCAAATAAGGTTGGAAATCATTATTGAACATGTCTTGGTCAAAACACCAGGTAAATTATGTATGAGATATTATATGAGCTGAGTTGTTGCCTAGAAAAGGATCATACTATCATACCCAAGTCTGCTATATTAGTCTACAAGGAGATAAGTCATCCAAAGGGACGTCAGAGAATCTCTATGGTCTATTAGCTCCAAAATGCAAGTCTAAGTAATCACTAGACTAAGGCTAGATTAATACCAATAGCAAGATACCAACAAATTTACAATCAACCAAACGATATATACCATAAGACAAGGTACAATCATGATATTTAAAGTAGGCATGCTCAAGTACCCCGAAACTACCAAAACATAAGGCTAAGACATGATTTCAATCAACTAAACATGGTACAATGTAGAAATCTATCAAAAAATCAACTAATCGACATGAATTCACAATCACAAGCTCAATCTGAAGTCTAGTAAGTCGTAGCCTACCTCAAAGCAGATTGCGCGCACTTCAAAATAACAATTCTAGAGCTTTTCCCTTCTGAACGACCTCCAATTGCTGCCACGATATTAAATCTACGATCATAGTGTTAATACCGATGTTTAGAAATTAAATGAAAAAAATAAAAATGGGCCCATAATTGAGTCAAAAAAATGAATTATTGAACCCACGTTGGGAATCCAAAAGTTGACTCCATCAATTCATACCAAATAACTCAAGGAACTAGTGCTTGAAACATGCACAATTAGAGCTCTAGAACAGCCCCAAACAACACATGCAAGAAAATGATATACAATTGACCATTAAAGAGCCTCGAAAGGTCCTTTGGGATGAGAACTTACCTCCTTGACGAGTTCCCCATAATCTTCCGATGACCCCTACATAAAGACCCACTGATTCCCGATGAGTAGAAACTTGAATCACCCCAAATGGAGCTCCCTGGCTCAACTTATCAAATTTGGAATATTTGAACAAAGGCTGAAAATGTGGCTAGTGAAAGTGAAGGGGAGGGGTGAATTAAAAAATTCCTTTAGTTGATTTCCTATGTGGGATAGTCAACTCACCTGCAAATTAGTTTAACATTATATGATAATAGTAAATGCAATAAATTAAGGACTCATAGAATTTTTTACTGATTTGAAACACCAATGTGGTGCCTACTTTCAATCCCTTTGGGTTTAAAGGGTTTCCTTAAGAGCTTGTTCAAAACTTTGGTGTTCACAAAGTATTTCGACTTGGAGCCCTGTCTGATATCCAAATCAGATTCTCTACTTTGACACAACCTCTACTTGTATAACCTACACTTTGATTATTTATTTTTTGAGTTGTAAGCTTTTATGAAAGACAACATAAGACAATAGTACAAGTTCAAGTGAAGTGTGTACTTCATAACTGTGGCTAAAGGAGGTATATATAGATAGGTAGGTTGCTTGCTCTTGTAAGAAAAAACCCAAGGGTGTTTCTCTCAATCAAGGATATTAAGGGATTCCTTGATTGAGGTGATTTATTGATTCATGTCCATATTAGATATGTGCATAATCAGACCTTCCTTCTTGATATGGTCTTCTCGAATCCCGACTTGATTTGATTCTCCTCCTTCACTTGACAACTTCCTTGATTCTTGGTTGGATTGCTAACTTTCTTGCTGGATTGCTGATGATCGTCCTTGCTTAATCAAATTGTTGCCAGGATTATGGGTATCTTGAATTGATTTGGAATTCCTCTAATCATAGCTTTCCTATATTCCGTTGGATATCAGATTGTGTATGTTTGGCATTGTGGGTATCTTGAATTGATTTGGAATTCCTCGAATCATGGCTTTCTGGTCTTCCATTGGATATTAGATTGTACATGCTTGGTTCCTTTTATTTTTTATTTCTTTTCCTTCGAAGGGCACGAATAATTGTTAAGAGTCGTTTATCAAAATCAACTGGTTTTATGAGGTTAACAATCTCCCCCTTTTTTATAATGACAATTAATTCACAATTTAATATGATGGAGCTTCCTTGTTTTCCCTGAAGTATCTGGTTGTAGATTCCAGTTTGATTTGTAGCTTTCCCTGCCTTTATGGCTTCATTAGTTATGTTAGCTCTCCCCACCTTTATGAAAATTGTTGGAACAAATCTCCCCCTTTGGCATAATCAAAAAGAAAACTAGGACACATGATAAAACAAAACTAGGTAGCAACAGATAATAAAAATACAAAGAGTCCTCAATAAGCAAATCCAAAAGAAAGAGAGAAGTAGGGACAAGCCCCTATTGGAAGATAGTTCAAAAGTAGCAACAGACAAAAAAACAAAAGATCTAGGGTTAGATTTTTAGTGATCACCCAGAAAGAACTTGAGGGTGTTGATGACCTTGCCACAAAAGGAATTGTAGGACTGTTCCACATTTCTAGAAAGACTGGAGTAAGAGATTTGGATAGTGACAGTAAGGTTATTGTTTGAAGAGATGACTCCACTTTGAGAGAGTCAACTTATTAACTATGGAGATTCCTTTATATTTTATGTCAGTTATAGTCATATGAAACTTACCAATGTCAGTGCTCGTATCGTTTTGAAGGCGAAATACCTTTTCAACAACATCATGAAGAATCTTCAAACCACATTCTAATGCCAGAATGTGAGTTTTCAGTTCATCATTGTCCTGCATCAAGAGGGGAGCCGACTCTGCAGAGATCTTTGTGAGTTTGATGGCTTCAGGTCTTGCTTTAATAGAGTCCTTTTACACCCGTTTGTTTTCCATCTTCACATACCCCATTCTAGAGAAAGTACGAGAATCATAAGTAGCAATAATAACAACATGTGTTAACATTAAGAGATCTACGAGACGATCAACCAGGATGCGTGAGATGAGTAACCCATTTAGCAGACTTGCGGAGGCATTAGGGTCTTCAACACTTTCCATCATGTATTCTTTGAACCAAACCACCCAGTTGATGTGGTATTTTTAAAGTAAACAGTAGAAAACAAACACTTCTCGAGTAGAAATACTACTTAGAGATCCTTTCCTAGGAATAAGAGTGGTGGCAACAATATGTGCTAGAATACGATGTTCAAAACAAAGAGATAGAGGCCCAAAATTAGATAAGTCAGAGTCCGGCTCAGCCACTGCTCTCTTGGCACCTTCCAGAGAGACCTCAAAATCATCGGGCCAAGTTCCGTCCATATACGGAATAACACCAGAAAACTTAGTGCCAAAGACATCTTCAAACAACATTTCATTGATAATAATACGATTTCCCATGACGAGGGTTTCCGCCTCACCACTGTCAGTAGAGATGCGGAGATTTGCATAGTAAAGTTGAACAACTTCTTGAAAAAATTCAAGACTACACCGACTAAACAATAAAAAGAGTTTTGAGCCTAGAGAAACGAACTTACCTGATATTGAGAGTCCCTCAACTAACTGAGATTAATAACACGGCCAGGAATGATAGGTCGAGTTTTGAAGTTGCCATACATGTTCTTCTGTTTGATTATCCAGAATCTTTGCATGTCTTCAGGAGAGAGAGATCCTCACGCATTAGAAAGATGTTTCTTCATATTCTTCTTCTTGGAAGAGGAAACTTTCCTTTTGATGAGAAAGGAAGTATAAACAAGCGATTCATCAGAGGAATCAGAAGAAAGGGACAAGATGTTTACTTCGATGGAGCTTGAAGAAGTTGAGTTCTTAAGGGAAGCCATGGAGCGAGTTCTAGGCATTTTGGATGAGAGTAAAGTAAGAGAGAAGATAAATAAGGAGAGGGGACAAAAAATAAGGGTTTTGGAAAAGAGAAAGAAGAGTCAGAAAGGAAGTGAAAGGATGGAGGTTATGGAGAACAGGAAAGGGCGGTATAGGTAATAATTAAGGACAATAAATCTAAAAAAGAAAAACACGTTAAAACATAAAAGGAAAATAATCATATTAATTAAAACAAGTAATACCAAGACAATTACAAAGGAAACAAAATCTTTCGTGAAGTAGAGGTTTTGTAAAATTGTCAGCTCACTAATTTCTGAATTGACGAATTCTAGAGAGAAATCACCATTTTCAATATGATATCTAATAAAATGATGCTTGATATAAATATGTTTAGCTCTAGAATGACGCACAATATATTTAAAAAGACTAATGGCACTAGTATTATCACAAAAAATAGGAATCAGTTCATAAGAGAGATTATAATCAAGTAGTTGATGCATCATCCATAATAATTGAGTATCACAACTTCCCACTTCTAGATATTTAGATTATGTAGTAGAGAGTGAAACAAAGGTTTGTTTTTTTCTCTGCCAGGAGATCAAAGATTGTCCTAAAATTTGACAGGCTCCACTAGAACTTTTGTGATCATTTTTTTCACCTGCAAAATCAGCGTCTGAGTATCCAATTAAATCAAAGTGAGAGGAGTGAGGATACCATAGCCCCAATTATGTAGTTCCAATCAAATAGTGAATAATTCGCTTTACTGTACTGAGATGTGATTCTTTTGGAGCAGATTGAAGGTGTGCACACTTGCATACACTGTACATAATATCTGGTCTACTTGCAGTGAGATAGCATAGTGATCCAACCATTCCACAATATATTTTCTCATCCACATCTTTTCCTGGTGCATCTGTTTCAAGGCAGGTGAATGGACTCATGGGAGTTTTGAATTCTTTTTCCTTTTCTAGGCCAAACCTTTTTATAAGTTCCTTTGTATATTTGGTTTGACTGATAAACGTCCCATCAATTTACTGCTTAATTTGTAATCCAAGGAAGAATGTAAGTTCTCCCATTAGACTCATTTCAAATTCCCCCTTCATAAGATTAGCAAAATTCTCACACAGAAAGGGGTTAGAGCATCCAAAAATAATATAATCAACATAGATTTGAACTATAAGAATATATATACCAGATCTTTGAATAAAAATTGTTGTATAAATTTTCCCCCGTTAGAAATCATTTTGAAAGTAAAAAAGTACTTAGTCTCTCATACCATGCTTTGGGAGCTTGTTTGAGACCGTTCAAAGCTTTGGAAAATTTGTAAACATAGTCAGGACAGGAAGGATTTTCAAACCCAAGGGGTTGTTTGACAAAAAAATCTTCTTCTATAAAACTTTTTAAGAAAGTGCTTTTTACATCCATTTGAAAAAGTTTAAAACGTTTAAAAGATGCATATGCGAGAAGAATACCAATGGATTCTAACCTTGCTACCGGAGAAAAAATTTCATCGTAATCAATACCTTTCTGTTGGAAATATTCTTGAGCCACCTCTTACTTTGGTGTGAATAAATTTTCCATATTCATTTAGCTTATTTCGAAAAACCCACTTGGTTCCAATTATTGAACAATTCTTTGGTCGTTTAGTCAGAGTCCATACTTGGTTTCTTTCAAACTGATCAAGTCTTTCTTTCATTGCTTATCTCTAGGATTCATCATCTATTACCTCATTTATATGTTTAGGCTCAATTTATGAGACGAGTGCTACAGATGCTTGTTTTTTTAATGACGCTCTACTATGTATTGATTCGGTTGGCTTACACATGATGAAGTAATTCAGATAGCTAGCGTTGTTTCTCCATTCTCCAGGAATGTCAGTCTTTTCAGCTGGGATAGTCAGCTCTGGTTCTAGAGTAGTCGACTCCTCTGGTGTAACTTTATCAGACATGTTTGTGAGACTTTCAGTATTCAAAGTAGGAGTAGTTTCATCAACAGTAATTTCTACTTGTTGCATTTTTCAGTTAGTATCATCAAAAACAACATGCACATATTCTTAAACACTTAAAGTTATTTTATTAAAAACTTGAAATGCACAACTGACACGTGCATAACCTAAAAATATACCTTCGTTGCTTCTTGGATCAAACTTACCCAGATTTGTTTTGCTGTTGTTGTGCACAAAACATTTGCATCCGAAAGGATGAAAGTAGCTAATTTTAGGCTTCTTACCTCTCCATAGTTCAGATGGAGTTTTCTTTAATATCGGTCTAATATAGCACCTATTCAGAATATGACACATGGTACTTACTGATTCTGCCCAGAAATGGTTAGGGAGATTTCGATCAAGAAGCATGGTTCTAGTTGTGTCCATCAACGAACAATTTTTCCTTTCTACCACTCAATTTTGTTGTGGTGAACTAGGAGATGAAAAGTTTTGAGTGAAACCATTTTTATCACAAAAATCCTCAAATGCTTTATCCTCAAATTCTCCACCATGATCGCTTTGAATTGTAGAAATAAAGTATCCTGCTTCTCTTTGAACTTTTCTACAAAATACTTCAAAATTAGTGAAAGCTTCATTTTTTATGAGATAGGAGTATGACCCAGGTGAATCTTGAGAAATCATCGACNAATTCTCCACCATGATCGCTTTGAATTGTAGAAATAAAGTATCCTGCTTCTCTTTGAACTTTTCTACAAAATACTACAAAATTAGTGAAAGCTTCATTTTTTATGAGATATGAGTATGACCCAGGTGAATCTTGAGAAATCATCGACAATGACGAAAGCATATTTCTTACCACCAATACTAGTTGTCCGAGTAGGACCAAAGAGATCCATATGAAGAAGTTGCAGAGGTTTAGTGGTACTTACAGTATCCTTGACTTTGAATGAAGAACGAGTTTGCTTACCAAGCTGACAAGCGTTACTGATACGCTCAAATCACACCTCTCTAAAGAAGTATAACCGATCGTTGTCAAATAAAGAACCCGACTTGTAGGTTGGGGTCGATCCCACGAGGAATATGGTTAAGATTTAAACTTAACTTACAATTACTTCCATTAATTCAAACTATTTCCGAGACAAGTAAATAAAAGGGGGGGGGGGGTTTGTAAGCAAGTAACAATTGTTGATTTAGGCAACCAGTAAGCAAGATTCAAACTTTAAGTTATCAATATGAGAGAGAAACTACTGTGTATGTGTTCCCCATAAGCTCTTAACATAGTAATCCTAATAATAGTAATCATTTCCTAGTGATTTGTATGCAAAGTTGGTAAGTTTGGTATCCCTATGTGATAGGTCCTCCAAGTAGGGAATTTCACTGTGCACCTTGGTTCGGCTACGAGTGTATACTTTACTCACCCTTACCTTTACCTCAGATTAGATATCACATCAATGTATGACTTAGTTTTCACCCTCGCACCAATTGACATTAGACTATAAGATAACATCCACTAAATCTCTATTGTAAACTTTTTTCTCATTAACTACCTCCTTGGTCCGGAAAGTAGCAAAAAGGTGAGTTCTAACGTTGTGCACCGTTAAAAAGACTTCTAACCAAAAGAATTAACAATACATGCATAAACACTATTCAAGAATTACTTAGTTATTATTCATACTTTGTTAAATATTGCTCATGGTTGCCACAACCCTAGTTGTGGATTTAGCTACTAATGCTTGAAAGAACACAATTCATAATTGGGTAAATAGAATTCATGAACTAACGATTAGAGTAGAAGAAACTCGAAATCTCCAATTGAATTTCAAAGTCAAAATCTTGTAAAACAAAATCTAGAAATTAAATTGCTAAAGTTGCTAGTTAATTCCACAAAATACCAAGAAATAAAAGTAAAAATAATGTCTAACCCCCAAAAATGAAGTTTACATACCCTATTTATAGAAAAACATGTCCTAAACACAAAGGAAACAAAATAAGGAAATAAACTTATGGAATGCGGCATCACTCGATGACTCGATCTACGAACCGTGGATCGACCTACGCTCCGTAGGTCCCCTTCAGTTGGTCAACACTTAGAACTTTCTAGGAGCGACTGGAACCTTTACTCTCAGATCATCAACGACGAAGGTGCAGGA
The DNA here is from genome assembly GCF_019186545.1 of Solanum stenotomum. Classification (NCBI taxonomy): domain Eukaryota; kingdom Viridiplantae; phylum Streptophyta; class Magnoliopsida; order Solanales; family Solanaceae; genus Solanum; species Solanum stenotomum. Next base: position 34,209,906 of record NC_064292.1, read on the forward strand.
TGGACCATAGGTTGACCTACGATCTGTAGGTCCTCTTCCGTGGCTCCACACTTAGAATTTTTCATTAGATACTGGAACTTCAACTCTCTGAACCCATTTGATGGATGTGCAGGACGGCTCGTGGGTCGACCTACGGTCCGTCGGTCACTTCGTAGTTCCACACATGGTCAGAATTCCCTAATGATCCATCCACGCCTACCCAACGACGGTCCGTCACAAGACCTGCAGTCCGTAGACCACTTCAGTGGGTGGCACCTTTTCTGCATACTTTTAGCTATCATCTCACTTAACTGCGTCCAAGCCTATTTCCTACAAACATAACACATAAAACATTATTTCTAATACAATATGGCCCTAGTCACACACAACTCTTAAGTGAAATGTATCAAAAATACCGTAAACTCACGGTATATCAACACCCTCAACTTAAACTTGTTTTTTGTACTCAAGCTATACACTAACACTCTAAACGACACTTGTGTAGAAGCAGACTTACAAAATCAAGCAATCACATGGCCTTTTCAATCCATATTACTTCCTTAGTGAAAATCTCTCCATTTAAACTCAACAAGCTAACTCATATGGATCAAAACATGACATAGATCGACCAATGGATGTCACAACATACACCTTTTACAATCACCAAGGTATCAAATTCTCCAACAATGTAACTAGTGCCCTCACTTCAAAAGAAATCCTTTTTTTCACACACAATAGATATGCATTCATTCAACACTCACGCTGAAAAGTGACTTCAAGTACAGGTAGTGCTTAATACCATAGGCTTGGACTTATTTTCACTGCTTAGACTCTCTAAACTAGTTGCTAGGATCACAATAGGACTTTATTAGCTTGTAACGTAGGCTCAGGGTCAGGTGTCGTACATTTGGATACTTTTTAGTGACTTTTTACCCTCTTTGACATTACATCGGCTTTTTTTTTCTTTACTAAACCTATTTTTGACATCCTTTCATTTTACTTTCTTTCCCCTTACTCTTTTCAACACATATGTAACTTGACTTTGTGGCTCTTATTTTTCACTTTTTTTATTTTTTCATTTTACTTTATTTTTTTCAGCACTTTTGTTATTCATCTTTTGTACAAAGTCGCATCTATTTTTTTATGTTTCTCTCTTCAACACAAAACTCTTTTCATACCTTTTTTCTTTTGGTTTCCTTTTACATAGCCACTCTCAACTTATGTGCTTAGCATGATTTGAGGTGCACAATATCCGATATCGGACAGGGCCAAGATCAAAGTAACTTTTGAATCAACCACCCTCAACTTAGGATTTTGGCCTAAGTCAAGGTGCACATGTCCAAGGAGGGACCGGGCCAAAAACAATTATTTTAGGGAAGGTGAGTTAGGTCAATTGAAAGAAATAGTCTATGTTTGGCTTGAGTGGACTTATTTGAACAAGGGCCTATGATCATTTCCTAACTTCTAGCCAAGATTATCTAAGCTGGACCAACATGGCAAGTTCTAGATTGGCACATACTGTATGAACATTCAAGCTTTCTTCACACACACTTGGCATATTGTTTCATTATCAGATTATTCGATTACCCAGTTTAAGTTTTAGCTTAATTCATGAGGTCAAATTGGATCCTTATCATTTCACATTGAGATCCAGCACATTCAACTAATCAAGTCTATAGATCTAGTACATTTTCACAAATTTTGGACAGAGATCATTTCTTTTATGCTTTTTATGCCATCATACTTTCATTTTTCTTATTACTTCTACACATACATTCCTAAACATGCCGGTTCAACCGAAGTTAAAATAGTCTCTTGAGGAAAAAGAACACATGCAAGAAAACCCCAAGAGAGGATTATGAGTTGGGTTACTCAGACTTCACCCTATCACTCACAATCTATTTACCCTACCCCCAACAAAATAAAGTGCAATTATTCCCAATGCATAAAAAAATAAAAAGTAAAGGATCGGGTGAAGCAAACCTGTGGTGTATATTTGTCGAAGACCACTCAAGAAGTGGGTGGGTCCAGTTTACCGGATCTCGCTGTATCAACACTCATAACGCCCTCAGTAATGCTCTCATCTACTATCTCGGCACTCTCAGTAGTTCTCACATCAACTCTCTCAGCACCCTTAGTAGTGCTCACACCGAAGACCACTCAAGAAGCGGGTGGGTCCAGTTTACCAGAGCCCACTGTATCAACACTCAGAATGCCCTCAGTAATGCTCTCATCTACTATCTCAGCACTCTCAATAGTGCTCACATCAACTCTCTCAGCACCCTTAGTAGTGCTNACTCTCAACTTATGTGCTTAGCATGATTTGAGGTGCACAATATCCGATATCGGACAGGGCCAAGATCAAAGTAACTTTTGAATCAGCCACCCTCAACTTAGGATTTTGGCCTAAGTCAAGGTGCACATGTCCAAGGAGGGACCGGGGCAAAAACAATTATTTTAGGGAAGGTGAGTTAGGTCAATTGAAAGAAATAGTCTATGTTAGGCTTGAGTGGACTTATTTGAACAAGGGCCTATGATCATTTCCTAACTTCTAGCCAAGATTATCTAAGCTGGACCAACAGGGCAAGTTCTAGATTGGCACATACTGTATGAACATTCAAGCTTTCCTCACATACACTTGGCACATTGTTTCATTATCAGATTATTCGATTACCCAGTTTAAGTTTTAGCTTAATTCATGAGGTCAAATTGGATCCTTATCATTTCACATTGAGATCCAGCACATTCAACTAATCAAGACTATAGATCTAGCACATTTTCACAAATTTTGGATAGGGATCATTTCTTTTATGCTTTTTATGCCATCATACTTTCATTTTTCTACTTACTTCTACACATACATTCCTAAACATGCCGGTTCAACTGAAGTTAAAACAGTCTCTTGAGGAAAAAGAACATATGCAAGAAAACCCCAAGAGAGGATTATGAGTTGGGTTACTCAGACTTCACCCTATCACTCACAATCTATTTACCCTACCCCCAACAAAATAAAGTGCAATTATTCCCAATGCACAAAAAAATAAAAAGTAAAGGATCGGGTGAAGCAAACCGATGGTGTATATTTGTCGAAGACCACTCAGGAAGTGGGTGGGTCCAGTTTACCGGATCTCGCTGTATCAACACTCGGAATGCCCTCAGTAATGCTCTCATCTACTATCTCAGCACTCTCAGTAGTTCTCACATCAACTCTCTCAGCACCCTTAGTAGTGCTCACACTGAAGACCACTCAAGAAGCGGGTGGGTCCAGTTTACCGGAGCCCGCTGTATCAACACTCAGAACGCCCTCAGTAACATTCTCATCTACTATCTCAGCACTCTCAGTACTGCTCACATCAACTCTCTCAGCACCCTTAGTAGTGCTCACACCGCTGGATGGGACAACACCTATCTCCCTGGCCCGCTGTTATCTCATCTCCTCGTCTAGTATCGACGCCCTCGTGGCCTCCTCCAACTGTTGGCGCTCCTTCTTTAATATTTAGGCCTCAAAATCATTAGAAGTATGATTGGCACGGGGGCGCTTTCCAGCAGTACAGGAAGAATCTGGTAGCGGCATATCATCGCCGAATAAGGTAGTGATCACTACCTCATCAACTGGTGTTGTAGGGGCAGACTCTAGCTCAGTATCTGGGGGGCTAGGAGTGTATCAATATCATCATGGAATCTAGCCAACTCTTGCTAGAAGGTGGACACATCAACGGTCGTGGCTGGCCTCTCCAACACGCGCAACTTAAAGGCATCTAGGCACTTATGAACAGCCTGAGCCTTCTACTTCATCATCTGTTCCTTCCTCGCCTCGAACTCTGCTATGGACCGCTGCATCCATGACTTCATATACTGAAGCAAGGTGGCCATCTGCGTCTCTAGCTTCTGGACTCGGGCAATAGGGATGGCGGTGGAACCTGAAGAGTGAGTGGCTCTGGTTAGCTAGGGGCCTGACTCGCAAATGGAGATGGAGGAGCCTGGGCATCTGTTGTAGTGGCTGGAGGTGCGGTGTCATCATAATGCATCTGCTCCATATTTGCTACAAGATCATCTCCTAACGGTGGTATCTCAACATATAGCTCCCTGTGAGGTGCAGCTATATTGGCCTCATTTTGAATAAGGCTGATATCCAGAGTCTTGGTTTCCTGAAGTAACCGGTCACAATGCCATACTGGTACGGACGCATCCCTACATATCTAGAAGATGAGGCATGGGAAGGGAAAGGTGGTGGTGACCTTGAAGGCCCTCTCATGGATCTCTGCAATCAATATGCGGGCAAAGTTCATCTCAAGCCCAGCTACCACAACTGTAACCATCACTGCTTGGTCCCAATTGACCACATTGTCCGCCTGAGTAGGGGACACACGATTTCTCACCAGCAGCCAGAAGAATTTAGTAGCAAAACTCAGTGTCGCATTCTTGATACCCAAGCTCTGAGTTTGGACCCACTCGGCGCGCTCTCCAACCATAGCAATATGTCTGGCCAACCATCTCACAAGGGACTCCCTCTGCTCGACATTCCTATGAAATACCCCACTATGAATAATGCCCATCCGATAGTGAACTTTGTTGTATTGATGGGCAGAGTGTGGTTCGGGCCATAGATAAACCTGCGGAGGGTGGTACCAGAGATGTTAACAGTGCAACCCCATATTAGTGTGGCCTTATGTGGAGGCTGAGCACCGGGCTTGGCCCATTTCCTGATGGATTTTCTCACGGTGGCCGCATAGAAAGCATAGAACTCCCAAACTATCTCCTCTCTATAGGACCCTAGGCTCCGTGCCATCCACTTACACCTGTGCCTTCGAAAAAGATCGTGGATGACTGGAGCGGTGTGAAGGCTACCTGTGAGAACTCGACACTCCTCTGTGACTAATCTAGCCATCTTATCGTGCTCATTCAGCATGAGAGCATCTGTGTAAATCTGGTACCGGCCCTCCACACACTACATGTTTGGCTCTGTAGCAACCACTATAGGCTCATAATAGGGGGTACTAAGGTATCTTCTGTACTGTCAGACTCGTACGAAGAGGCAGTGTTGCCGCTGGGGCTGGAGCCGGATTCGAATGGGGAATTTGAGCCAGCCTGTGATCCGATTGGTGTGGGCCCCTTCAGACTGGGGGCAGCGACCACGTCAGAGCTCACCTACCGGGCTTAGTTCTGTGTAGTGCATGGAGCAGTGGAGGAGGTCCTGGTGGGAGGTGAAATGTACTCCCCATCTGTATCCTCATCGAGCAGCCTGAAAGATAGAGCAACAGATATTTATTTGCCCTTGGCGGCGTAGGTCGGGGCTTGCTTCTGGGCCATGGTACCTGTGGAAGCTTAGTTAGTACCAAAATAGTGCAATAATACTCATGGAATAATTTTAGAACAAGTGTTGGACCAAAACAAAAAATAAAAAATTTCTTGGACAGTAGATGAACTGTCGACCTACGGTGGATACCAATGGTCTGTCGATGGTACGACGGCCCGTGGGTCCCCTTCGTAGGTCAGAGTACCCAAAATTGGGTCTCTGATGTGGGAACCACGAATGTGTAGAACGGTCTAGCGATGGAACGACAGACCGTAGTCCACACTGTGGTTTGACACTTAGTGAAAATTCTGTGTGCTACTGACCCACGAACCCTATCTACGGTCTGTAGGGTGACCTACGATCCGTGGACGGGGTCTCATGGGTCAGTTTTGTGCCAGGTTTCAGAACTTGTTTCAATTTCATGCCTTTTCTTTCAACAATTTCACACAAATTCGGCCTACACATGCATTTCAACATGTAATTTGGTAGTTAATCATCTTTAGGGTCGTGTTGACACAAATGTAACATATTAATTAAACCAAAACCTATGTACCCTAAGTCAAAACTTCCAATTTGGCCTATTACTTGATTTATTCGGTTTTAATTAACTACACACTCATATACCATTATGCCAAGGGTGTTTCTAACTTATAATTCAATTTTAAAACACGAAACTAACAACCCAAGGTCAAGTTCATCGATGTGATATCAATTGAAACAATGAAGTAATTCAAAGTTTGGGAGAAATCTGTATACCGATGATGACTGTGTGTTGCAACGATATCCGTGACCTTTTGCTAGCCTTTCAACACCGAACCCGGACTTTGGAATCGTTGGGGAGGAAGAGTAGAAGTGGGGATTGATTTTGGGAGAGAAAATGAGATTTATGGGATTTGATGTGGGTGACTCTGATACTTAAAATTTTTTAGAGCACTTACCTGGGATCTACGGACGCCATTCATGGTCCGTGGATGGACTAACGGACCATCGATAGGGTCCGTAAACCACTGCACAACCTTTTCCTGCATATTTTGCTTTTCGTCCCTACACACGTAGCAACCATTATGACTTTCTTTTTACATTTTCTGGACACATTTTAGACACGGACCCTATTCTATATTTAGCCAACACTAATACAAAAATAAAACACCCATCTCAAGGGCTACAAAAAATCAAAATAAATGAAGAAAATTCCTATATCGAAAAGAAAAGCCTATAGTTGGCTAGATTGTACATCTTGGATTGCCTCAAAGCAGCGCTTGATTTAATGTCGCGACATGATGCAGACACCTTGATTACTCAGACTTCATCAAGATAGTATGCCTCAATCACTTCTTGCACACTCTCCGATTTCCCCATGTAGATCTTGATCCACTGCTCATTCACTTTGAACCTTGTTCCCTCTTTGTTCTCGAGCTCGACCGCTCCATGTGGAAATACTTGAGTGATTTTGAATGGCCGGTCCACTTGGAGTTGAGTTTGCCAGGAAACAAGCGCAACCTTGAGTTGAATAGACGCACCAGATCACCCACAACAAATTCACACTTTTCAATCTCTTGATCATGATACTTCTTCATCTTCTCCTTGTACAAGGCTGAACTCATAAGCTTTTAAGCAAAACTCATCAAGCTCATTTATGTCATTCACTCTTTGACTCAATGCAGCGCCCCAATCCAAATTCAACTTCTTTAGTGCCCACATAGCCTTATGCTCTAGATCTACCGGCAAATGGCATGACTTCCCATATACAAGTTGGTAGGGGGACATACCTATAGGAGTCTTGAATGCATTGTGATAGGCCCATAGAGCATAATCAAGCCTTCTTGACCAATCCATTTTGTTGGCATTCACAGTCTTTTTAAGGATTTTCTTTATCTCTCTATTTGACACTTCAAATTGCCCACTAGACTGTGGATGGTAAAGAGTAGCTACATTGTGACGAACTTCATATTTCTCTAGCAATGCCTTGAACAACTTATTACAAAAGTGGGAACCTCCATCACTGATGATCGCCCTAGGTGTACCAAATTTGGAGATCAGGATACTCTTTTTCAGGAATGCGGTGACATTCTTACCCTCATTGTTTGAAAGCGCAATTGCTTCCACCCATTTCGACACATAATCAACCGCAACAAGAATATACTTCATCTCATGTGAACTCACAAATGGACCCATGAAGTCAAGGCCCCAAACATCAAATAACTCAATAACCAATATCGAATTCATAGGTAGCTCTTGCCTCTTTGAAATTCCTCCTTCTCTTTGGCAACAGTCACTTGGCAAAATGATGAGCATCTTGGTGGATAGTAGGCCAGTAATACCCACACTACAAGATTTTATGAGCAGTCTGAATACCACTATAATGCCCACCAACAGGCGATGAATGACACGCCTCTAGTATACTCATCATCTCAACCCCGGACACACAGCGATGAATAATCCCATCAGCACGAATACAAAACAAGTAAGGCTCGTCACTAAAAGAACTTCTTCACATCATGCATAAACTTTTTCCTTTGGTGAAATGACAAATCTGATGGAACCAAATCGCTTGCCAAGTAGTTAGCAAAATCTGTGAACCAAGGAATAAGATCATAAGAAGTAGCCAGTACGTGTTCATTTGGAAATGCATCATTAATTTCAGCCCCATATCCTAACTTGAACATAACTTCCTCCTCTAATCTAGACAAATGATCGGCAAGTTGATTTTCTGTCCCCTTTCTATCTGTCACCTCAAAATCAAACTCTTGCAGCAACATTACCCATCTAATCAACCTCGGTTTTGCATCTTTTTTCCCATCAGATACCTCAACGCAGAATGGTCAGTATGCACTATGACCTTAGTACCAAGAAAATAGGATCAAAATTTCTCGAATGCAAAAACCACAACAATGAGTTCCTGTTCAGTTACCGTATAGTTCTTTTGAGCCACATTCAGAGCTTTGTTGGCATAGTAAATCGGATGAAGAATCTTATCTCGCCTTTGTCCCAATACCACACCAAGTGCCACATCTCTCGCATCACACATCACTTCAAATGGTTGCCCCAATCCGGTGAAATAATGATAGGTGCGGAAACTATCCTTGCTTTCAACTTTCCAAATGCTCTAAGACAAGCATCATCAAAATCAAACTTACACTCATTTTCGAGCAGTTTGCACAATGGGCGTGCAATTTTGGAGAAATCCTTGATAAACCTTTGATAAAAGTCTGCATGCCCAAGAAAACTTCTCACACCTTTAACAGAGATAGGTGGTGGAAGATTTTCTATTACCTCAACTTTAGCTCTATCAACCTCACTACCCTTCTCAGAAATCCGATGACCCAGAACTATCCCCTCTTTCACTATGAAGTGACACTTTTCCCAATTGAGGACAAGATTGCACTTTTCACACCTTTTTAGTACCTCGGACAGATACATCAAACAACTATCAAATGAGTCACCTACCACAGAGAAATCATCCATAAATACCTCAATAGCTGTAGATTTTTTTTCCATCTCATTTTATTTAACGAAGACATCTCGCCATATTCATTTCTTTTCCAATTTTTGCCTCTTCTTCTCCCTCTGAATCAAACTTTTCATTGCCATAATATGTCCTCCACCATATTTGAAAATATATACATCATGCAACGCTTGAAGGTCGCTGGAGCATTACACAACCCAAATGGCATCATTTGGAAGGTGAAAGTCCCATAAGGACAAGTGAAGGCGGTCTTCTCTTTGTCTTCCAGAGCTATGAAGATCTGATTGTAGCCCGAATACCTATCAAGAAAGCAATACCAACCCTTACCAGCAAGGCGATCAATCATTTGATCCATGAACGACATAGGGAAGTGATCTTTTTTTCTTTTCAAGCATTCAATTTGCGTAGTCCATGCATACTCTCCATCCAATCACTGGCCGCATCGGGACAAGCTCATTTTTCGCATTAGGAACCACAGTAATCCCACCTTTCTTAGGTACACACTTAGCAGGGTAGACCCAACTACTATCTGCAATGAGGTATATGACTCCAGCATCCAACCATTTGATGATTTCCTTTTTCACGACCTCTTGCATAAGTGGATTTAGTCTCCTTTGGTGCTTAATACTTTGCTTGTTGTCAGGCATGAGTTGGATTTTATGAGGAAAAATGTCAGGAGGAATCCCAATAATGTCCGCAATAGTCCACCCAATAGCCCGTTTGAACCTCTTCAACACAGAAATAAATGCCTCTACTGGTACCTCACTCAAATCAGTCGCAATGATTACCGGTAAAGTGTCATCTCTCCACAAGAATATATACCTCAAATGCGATGGTAGAGCCTTAAACTCTAATATTGGAGCTTCTTCAACAAATGGTTTTGCGGGTGGAGAGTCGCGATTCTTCATATCTAGCTCCAATTTCTTTGGCTTAGAAAGGAAGTCGAACCTATCAAGTGCAGAAACTAATTCATCATAGTCTCCAATACCATCACCCTCAAAACTCATCATTATCGCTGCCAGTGCATCAACACCCAACTTCTCTTCAATAGATGCATCAAAACCTCACTCCACAATATGACTCATCACTGCTACTGACTTGAGATCTCTTTCCTACTTCATAAACCTACAGATAACTTGATTATTTGATCGAAACTTCATCTGCCCTCTCTTCATTTCGACCAAGGCGTGCCCAATAGCAAGGAATGGTCTCCCTAAGTTGATGGGAACCTCAAAATCAATGTCATAATCAAGTATCACAAAATCCACCGAAAAATGAACGACTCCTCTTTCACAAGGACATCTTGAAGAACACCAATGGGCTTCTTCACAATTCTAGTAGTCGCATCGCAGTCAGTTTTGGTGCCCCTAATCCCAACTTCTTGTAGATAGACAATGGCATCAGATTTATGCTAGCACCCAAATCACACAACACCTTCGCAAAATACAACAACCCAATGGTACAAGGAATAGTGAAAGAACCAGGAACCTCTTCCTTTTGCACAAGTGACCTAGTGGCAATAGCACTGCAATGTTGCAACCTCTTATCATTCTCAAAAATGACTGCCCTCCTTTTGGTCACCAAATCCTTCATAAACTTCACATGCATTTGCTCTAAAGATTCTATCAACGGAACATTGATGGAAAGTTGTTTCAACATAGTAATGAACCTATGGTATTTTCCTTCTTCGGTCTTCTTCACCAATCTTTGTGGGAATGGAGGTGAGATCTTGGCATGGGAACAACTTTTTGGGTCACCTCCACTTCCTTCTCTGTAAGATTCTTAGACTCTCCAGTAACCTCGATCTCATCATCATCTTTTTCTACCATAATTTCAACCTCAGACGACATATGAGGATCAATGGTTTGTTTACCTCCTCAAGTAGTGACTATCATACAATGCCCATCATTCTTCTGATTTTGGATGTTATTGCTAGGAAGTGTGCCAGGCTGACATGGTTTCACTGTAGTGGACAACTGATTAAGCGATTGCTCAAGTTGCTTGATCGACACTGCATGGGCATCCACTTTTTGACCGATTCCAGACAAGTCATTTTGCATCTCTTTCACATTCTCATCAGTCGCATCAAACCTCTTCATCATCTTCTGCATCATATCCTCAAGGCATGAGATACTACCCCAGCTTCTCTATTACCAAATTCCTGATTTACAGGTGGAACATAAGCCCCAACTCTCTCATTTATGTTTCCATAGTTGTTTCAATTGTAGTTGTTATCACGATTGTAGTTCCCATCCCGGACATAGTTTCCCTCTGATTGTAGTTTCCATAGTTCCGACCTTGGATTCCTTGACCTTGGCGCCAATTATCTGAGTTGGAATCTTGGGCGTTGGCTCAGAAATCCCCGTCTGATCATTCACCAAATATGCATCCTCATCATAGTAACATTCCTCAACTGGTGGTGGTGGAGTTATAGTTAGGTAATTTACTGCATTCACCTTCTCTGCACCTCCACTCACATGCTTCAATACCAACCCAAGTTTTGTCCTCATCTGAGCCATCTCCTCACGAATGTCATTGCCAAATTGATCTGGTGCAGCTTGAACAACGAATGTGCTTCTTCCAGTATTAGCTTTTCTAGTGCTCCATGCCTTATTATTCTGGGAAATCTTCTCCAATTTCTCGGCGATCTACTCAAAAGTACACTTACCATAGGATCCTCCAGCGATATTATCTAGTACAACTTTTCCGTTGTCATCCTGCCCACTATCGAAATACTCTTTGAACGACTCATCATCTATGCGGTGATTCAGAACACTTTTGATGAACGCAATAAATATATCCCAAGAACTGCTCACAGACTCTCCAGGTAGTGCAACGAAATTATTCAACTTGTCCTTGTGGTTAAGCTTCTTAGACACTGGGAAATACTTTTCCATGAACACTCGATGCAATTGGTCCCATGTATGAATTGAATTATATGAAAGCTTAGCAAACCACATCGCAGCATCACCGGCCAATGATAGAGGGAAGAGTCTCAACCCTATGACATCCATATCCAACTCTGATCGCCCCACACAACTTTTATAGACACTTCTCAATTTAGCCATGTGACCATGCAGATCTTTTGAAGCTAGCCCAGAGAACAACCCTGTCGCTGTAAGCATTTGCATAAGACTGTTGGTCACCATAAGTGTATGCCTTGGAGGTAGAGGAGGAAGAATAATGGGCCCTTCTAATTCAACTATATTGAAGTCAACCCTATAGTTATCATGCAACCTTGGTTCTGGCGGATTTTGTACTCTCAATGCATCTCTGATAAGATTTCCACCATAAACCTGAGCTTGTACATTAACAACCCATGAGGCTGCAATTGTACTCCATCACCTAGATTCTCTCAGATTGGATTGATATGGACCCCTTGATTATTCATTTTTCTCAAAGTTTTGCTCAACTCTGGATCGTAGGGGGTCAATGATTCACCTCGACTCCGTGTACTTGGCATACACTAGAGTAGAAACCTGTAGAAAACATAAACAAAACAAAATGTAAAATTAGGAAATAATTAACTAAAGTTCAATAATGTAGTTAAACTTAATCCAAAAGCCTTATTCCTCGACAACGACACCAAAATTTGATACGCTAAATTACACCTCCCTAAAGAAGTATAAATGATCGTTGTCAAATAAAGAACCCAACTTCTAGGTTGGGGTCAATTCCACGAGGAATATTGTTCAGACTTAAACTTAACTTACGACTACTTCCATTTAGTCAAACTATTTCTGAGCCAAGTAAATAAAAGGGGGGGTTTTGTAAGCAAGTAATAGTTTGTTGATTTAAGAAACCAGTAAGCAAGATTCAAACTTTAAGTTATCAATATGAGAGAGAAACTAGGGTGTGTGTTCTCCATAAACTCTTAACGTAGTAATCCTAATAATTGTAATCCCTTCCTAGTGATTTGCATGCAAAGTTGGTAAGTGAGGTATCCCTAAGTGATTGGTCCTCCAAGTAGGGAATTTGATTGTGCACCTTGGTCCGGCTACGAGTGTATATATTACTAACCCTTACCTTTATCTCAGATTAGACATCACATCAATGTATGACATAGTTTTCACCCTCGCACCAATTGACATTAGACTATTAGATAGCAACCACTAAATCTCTGGTGTTAATCCTTTTCTCATTAACTACCTCTTTGGTGCGGCAAGTAGCAACAAGGCGAGTTCTAACGTTGTGCACTGTTAAAAAGACTTCTAAGTGAAAGAATTAACAATACATGCATAAATACTATTCAAGAATTACTTAGTTGTAATTCATACTTTGCTATTTGCTCATGGTTCCCACAACTCTAGTTGTGGATTTCTCTACTCATGCTTGAAAGAACACAATTCATAATTGGGTAAATAGAATTCATGAACTTACGATTAGAGTGGAAGAAACCCGAAATCTCTAATTGAATTTCAAAGTCAAAATCTTGTAAAATGAAATCTGTAAATCAAATTGCTAAAGTTGCAAGTTAATTCCATAAAATACCAAGAACTAAAAGTAAAACAATAATGTCTAACCCCGAAAAACAAGGTTTATATACCATATTTATAGAATAACATGTCCTAAACAAAAGAAAACAAAATAAGGAAATATAATTCTGGTACGTGGCATCAATCAACTAATCGACTTACAGACCGTGGGTCGACCTACGTTCCATTGGTCAACACTTAGAACTTTTTAGTAGGGACTGGAACCTTCACTCTCAGATCATCAACGACGGACGTGCAGGACGAACCGTAGGTAGGGTCCTTTTCCGTGGCTCCATACTTAAGATTTTTCATCAGGTACTGGAACTTTAACTCTTGAAACCCATTCGATGGATGTGCAGGACGACCCATGGGTTGACCTATGATTTGTCAACCACTTTGTAGTTCCACACTTGGCCAAAATTCCTTGATGATCCATCAACGCCTACCTAACGACGGTCCTTAGACCATTTCTATGGGTGGCACCTTTTACATACTTTTAGCTATCATCTCACTCAATCGCGTCCACGCCTATTTCCTGTAAACATAACACATAAAACATTATTTTTAATACAAAATGGCCCTAGACAACACAACTCTTAACTGAAATGTATGATACAAACCGTAAAATCATAGTATATCAGTTACATATATGATCCTTCTCAAATTTTAACTTTGGAAGTCCAATGACTAGTTCAAGTATGGACAACTTTTCAAGAGCATGCATGTTTAAGTGACCAAGTTGTTTCAATGATTAAATGAAATCAGGATTGTGTTCCACATAACGTTACATCTAATGTTCTTCCGTAATTGAGTTTTAGGAAATTTATCTCTACAAAATACATACGAGTTAAATATATCTGATACTTCTCAGTTTAATCAGATAATTTTTACTCAAGTTCTCTCAGTCCCATAGTGTTACTAGCTTTAACCTCGCTTACAACAGTGTTAAAGTTCTTTTCTCTCGAACTCAAACTTTAACTCCATTTCTTCCGGTTAATTTAACTTTTTCCTAACTATCATGTTTCTCTGATATAGGCTCACTCCAATGCATGCACTCATTAGAATATATGAATAACGGAAGCTAAATTATAAGTTGCAAATATAAATAGCCTATCACTCATTTTACGAAATTACACTTCGATTTACGTCATAGATCCCACAATCCCAGTTGTGGTATTTAGCCACTTATGATTTCACGTAAACATTCAGAAGAATTTAATGAAAACATGTTGAGAAAAATACTTACGAAAATAAGAAAATTGATATGTATTTTGATAATTCAAGAATCGAAAATGAAACTTCCAAACTTAATTTGATGCTAATCTTCAAAAACCAAAAGCTCAGAATAACGGAAACTTGTTCTTCGTTCAAGATAAGATGCGATAAAAAGTAAAAATAACCTAATTAATTTAAATAAAGTGTTTTCAAAAGAGTCCTACTCGAAGTAGAACTAAATTGTCGGGCACCTCACGGATGCTACCACAGCCCGTCAAGGGCTTCATGGTTCATGAAGCCCTTTGTGGTCTTCACTTAGAACTCCCCAACTTGGGCCATCAATGCCTGCATACTAGAAATTGCATCACGAACAACTCCACGGACCATTAAAGAGACCACGATCCGTCTAGGTGTCTGTGGTCTTCACTTAGAACTCCCCAAGTTTGGGTCTTCACTTAGAACTCCCCAAGTTTGGGTCTTCAATGTCATCACACTGGATATTTCATCATGGACAACACCACAAATCATTAAAGAGACCACGGTCCGTCTGGGTGTCCGTGGTCTTCACTTAGAACTCCCCAAGTTTGGGTCTTCAATGCCATCACACTTGAAATTGCATCACGAACAACACCACGATTCATCTGGGTGTCCGTGGTCTTCACTTAGAATTTCCCAAGCTTGCCATTATACTGGAATTTGCACCACGGATGCTATCACGATCCGTCATGATCTTCACGGCCCATAAATGCATCTATGATCTTCACTTGGTTTGTCAGTAACTCAGATTCCAACTTGCATTTTCATCTTTTCTATCTTCTTTCACCTCTCCTTGTTTCACCTGTACAAACACTACCAAACACATTATATCCACATAAATACACTGGATTGTAGTATTAATTCGTAGTTTTCAAGCATCAAATGTGCCAAGATTTTGCGGCACATCAACACCCTTAACTTAGAACATTACTTGTCCTCAAGTGAGGTGAAAATAATACATTTAACCCTGAAATCATTCATACACTTTTGAAACTATGCGGCAGCCATCTTTAACACAATTTGTATCCAAAACCATGAATCTAACATGCAAGGATCAATATATGACATCTCATTACTCACAGTCGATCATGCTTATACATGTGAACTATCAGCTAACACAATCTACTCTCAAATGCAATCATTGTGTCCTCACACCAAAGAAGTCCCTCACTAATGATAATTGGGACTAAGTACTACGCTCGCACTCTCAAAGAACTTCTAACACTAACAACAAACAACCATAGGCTTGCCCTTACTTTCTACACTCTATCTTTCAAACATTCGGAATAGGATCACTGTAGGACTTTATTGGCTTGTAACATAGGCTCAGGCAAGGGGATGTATATTTGGGTTTGTGAGTTACTAGTCCCTTGATTCTCCAAAGTTTCATTTGCACACAACTCTTTTCTGAGCGATTCCCTCTTTTCCTTCATTTCATTAAATCCCAACAGCCATTATTTTGTTTTTCTTTTATTTCTTTTCTTTCTTTTCTCTTTATTTTTTTATTTTTTTAATATGCACTCAGCTCACCGGTTGAACCTTCTTTTTCACTTCTTCTTTCTGCTCGGATTGCAATCACCCTCAACTTAGGCTTTTGGCCTGAGTTGTGACATCGTATCTTCGGAAATCAAAGGATATGAAATTTACTGGGTAAGAACAAAAACTGATTTTTAGGCTCAAATCGGGTTCAAGTGATAAGCTTTTTATTTGGTTGCTTTATTTTTGGATTTTTTTTATGGCATAACAAAGATGGCCTACTAATCCTTTCCTCTCCGGTTATTCTCCAATTTAAGCAAGACTACTCAGGCAAGTTCTAGTTATTGCTCCTAGCGTTAGACTTCTAGCAAACCTCACACACACATGACACATGACAACATTCTCCAGTTTCTTGGTTCCCCAATTTATTTCCAGATTAGCAATGTTCAACACATGAGTACCTAAAATGTCATCTAAAGATCCTAACTATAAAATCTCAGATCAAGGTAATCATTCACACAGATTAGTTGTTGCATAACTCAACACAAACACTTCATATGCTTATCAAACACAAAAACAAACACTTCACAGTTTTCACAATAAACACAGAGTCAACCTCCATTTATCCTAACAGCTAGAATGGCAGGTTGCTCACCACCCCCTCCCCAAACAAAAAGACTTTGTCCTCAAAGTCAATGAAGAAAAACAAAATAGGGCTATGAGGAGGGGTCATATCTACGGTGCTATAGGCGCCGGTATCCGGAGAAACATCAACACCCTTATCAATGGGTGCACACTCAGAAACCAGCGCAGGATCAAGCTGGCTACCACTCATTAGGACAGGTACTTCGCTACCAGAAACTCCAGCTAACACTGCATCTCGTTGTTGTTGCTCAAGTACTTCTTTTTCTCTAGCTTCCTTCTTCGATGCCCTGTGGGCTTTCTTTTTTGACCAGGTCAGCTGGTAGCTCATCATCAAATTGTCCAGCTCTTTTCTTGCACTTGCCAGATTTTCTTTTAGGGAGTTCCCCCAAGAGATCGTCAAGGGATTGCGTGGTAGACTGCTCAGTGAATATCTTCATCAATGATTTTGGCATGACCGAAGTGGGCATCTGTACTGGCTTTTCAGCCAGTTCAGCAACTTGGGCTCCCATCTCGGCCAACTGCTTCTTGAATTCTTCATTATTGCTTGATCCGACAGCCTACAACTATATTTGGACATGGGTCTCCAAGTCATCCATACTGTTTTTCAAAACAGCAAGCTCTTTCTGCATTTCATCTTTTAGTCATTTGT
>NC_064292.1:34227376-34240245 GCF_019186545.1 Solanum stenotomum
CACTGGAAATTGCATCATGGACAACACCACAAACCGTTAAAGAGACCACGGTCCGTCTGGGTGTCCGTGGTCTTCACTTAGAACTCCCCAAGTTTGGGTCTTCAATGCCATCACACTTGAAATTGCATCACGAACAACACCACGATTCGTCTAGGTGTCCGTGGTCTTCACTTAGAATTTCCCAAGCTTGCCATTATACTGGAATTTGCACCACAGATGCTATCACGATCCGTCATGATCTTCACGGCCCATAAATGCGTCTATGATCTTCACTTGGTTTGTCAGTAACTCAGATTCCAACTTGCATTTTCATATTTTCTTTCTTTCACCTCCCCTTGTTTCACCTGTACAAACAGTACCAAACGCGTTATATCCACATAAATACACTGGATTCTAGTATTAATTCGTAGTTTTCAAGCATCAAATGTGCCAAGATTTCGCGGCAAATCAACACCCTTAACTTAGAACCATTACTTGTCCTCAAGTGAGGTGAAAATAATACATTTAACCCTGAAATCATTCATACACTTTTGAAACTATGCGGCAGCCATCTCTAACACAATTTGTATCCAAAACCATGAATCTAACATGCAAGGATCAATATATGACATCTCATTACTCACAGTCGATCATGCTTATACATGTGAACTATCAGCTAACACAATCTACTCTCAAATGCAATCACTGTGTCCTCACACCAAAGAAGTCCCTTACTAATGATAATTGGGACTAAGTACTACACTCGCACTCTCAAAGAACTTCTAACACTAACAACAAACAACCATAGGCTTGCCCTTGCTTTCTACACTCTATCTTTCAAACACCCGGAATAGGATCACTGTAGGACTTTATTGGCTTGTAACATAGGCTCAAGCAAGGGAATGTATATTTGGGTTTGTGAGTTACTAGTCCCTTGATTCTCCAAAGTTTCATTTGCACACAACTCTTTTCTGAGCGATTCCCTCTTTTCCTTCATTCAGCAAATCCCAGCAGCCATTATTTTCTTTTTCTTTTCTTTCTTTTCTCTTTATTTTTTTATTTTTTTATTTTTTTAATATGCACCCAGCTCACTGGTTGAACCTTCTTTTTCACTTCTTCTTTCTGCTCGGATTGCAATCACCCTCAACTTAGGCTTTTGGCCTGAGTTGTGACATCGTATCTTCGGAGATCAAATGATATGAAATTTACTGGGTAAGAACAAAAACTGATTTTCAGGCTCAAATCGGGTTCAAGTGATAAGCTTTTTATTTGGTTGCTTTATTTTTGGATTTTTTTATGGCATAACAAAGATGGCCTACTGATCCTTTCCTATCCGGTTATTCTCCAATTTAAGCAAGACTACTCAGGCAAGTTCTAGTTTCTGTTCCTAGCGTTAGACTTCTAGCAAACCTCTCACACACATGACACATGAAACATGACGACATTCTCCAGTTTCTTGGTTCCCCAATTTATTTCCAGATTAGCAATGTTCAACATGTGAGTACCTAAAATGTTATCTAAAGATCCTAACTATAAAATCTCAGATCAAGGTAATCATTTCACACAGATTAGCTGTTGCACAACTCAACACAAACACTTCATATCTTTATCAAACACAAAAACAAACACATCACAGTTTTCATAATAAACACAGAGTCAACCTTCATTTATCCTAACAGCTAGAATGGCAGGTTGCTCACCACCCCTTCCCCAAACAAAAAGTCTTTGCCCTCAAAGTCAATGAAGAAAAATAAAATAGGGCTATGAGAAGGGGTCATACCTACGGTTCTATAGGCGCCGGTATCCGGAGCAGCATCAACACCCTTATCAATGGGTGCACACTCAGAAACCAGCGCAGGATCAAGTTGGCTACCACTTACTAGGACAAGTACTCCACTACCAGAAACTCCAGCTAACACTGCATCTCGTTGTTGTTGCTCAAGTGCTTCTTTTTCTCTAGCTTCCTTCTTCGATCCCCTGTGGGCTTTCTTTTCTTGCCTTCTTTCTTCTTTGACCAGGTCAGCCGGTAGCTCATCATCAGATTGTCCAACTCTTTTCTTTCACTTGCCGGATTTTCTTTTAGGGAGTTCCCCCAAGAGATCGTCAAGGGATTGCGTGGTAGACTGCTCAGTGAATATCTTCATCAATGATTTTGGCATGACCGAAGTGGGCATCTGTACTGGCTTTTCAGCCAGTTCAGCAACTTGGGCTCCCATCTCGGCCAACTGCTTCTTGAATTCTTCATTATTGCTTGATCCGACAGCCTACAACTATATTTGGACATGGGTCTCCAAGTCATCCATACTGTTTTTCAAAACAGCAAGCTCTTTCTGCATTTCATCTTTTAGTCATTTGTTCGTAGCTAACAAATCGCGCTTTATGAGTTGGAGAATTCGATGGACAATTTGGTCGATGAAAGTCTTGGTATGTTGATGATCTACAACCAACTTTTAGCCTGGGATGTGGAAGCTGGTGGTGATGATAGTGCACCCAAAGCTGGTTGTGAGAATTCACCCAGTTCAGTTTTGGCCTTCAACCTGTGAGAGGACTTTTGGTGTGTGTGGTACGACCGCTAGTGGTCCCACTGCTCCAGATTTTTTGCCATACAAAGGATTGGCGACATCCTGGATTTTGGACACTGCAATTATCTTGGCTGCCTCAACTAGTTTATCCACCAACTTATTTGGGGAAATATTTGCCTATAAACAAAGTTTCCCTATCAGATAGGGAAACGACAAACCTACTCACTCATTCAGTGCTCTATCTTATATCTCCGTGACGATGATCCGACCCACATTCACAAGCTAACCGGTCGTGAGGCAAGCTACCAATGATGCTAGTGATAGAGATAATGTATTTTCATTTTTTGTGGGTCGCAGATATGGTCGAACTATTGACTACCAGACCTTGGCCGGAAAGGTGAGAGACGCCTTTTGTAATAGGCACATGTGGATCAGACACCCATGCTACCTCTTCTCTTTCTGTCGCAATGTAACATGCAATCCAACGCATGATGCCCTCTCGCGAAGTAGGATCCTCCATCTCCAAATCACTCATGACAGCATGGTGTTTGCCCTCAAATAGTCCTACAGAAGCTAGTGATGTATACTTAGGGTCATGTAGCATTCTATTGATTGTTTCCTTAGAGATTTTCATAATCTTTCCCCACACAGTGATTATATCTAAAGGACCCAATGTGGTTGCAAGTGCCTTATGTGCTCTCTTTGTGGTTTCAGTTTCCGCAACAATATCTGGAAAAGTCTAAATGTCAGCCATTACTACCCTAGTCTCAGGCATAAGTGGTCTCTTTCTAAATCCCCCCCAAGTTGTTTACGATTCCATTTTTGAAGAAATCTTCTGACCAGGTCACCGTCCATATCGATCTGAAATAATCAATCAACTGCTGTCTCACCACTGGGTCAAATTCGCGGAGGTGAACATACTAAACCATTGTATCACCTGGAGTCACCTCATCATCCACCTCTAGTGCATATGTCTTTGTATGAGCTACAGTTTCAGCCTGCGGTACTACTGCGGGTGGATATGTGGTTGCATCTTCTTGGGAGTCGCTTTCACTCTGCACTGTCTCCCGAACCATCATCTGATTGACTTCCTGAAATAGCATTAGATTTACTTCTGATTCCTTCCCGCTATCGGAACTACTACCTCTCTCTTCGGACTGGGGATGAGTGTCCTAGAGAATTGCTCTCCTTGTTTGTGCTCTAGTAGCCCTAGGTGAGTGATCCTCAATGGTGATATTTATTTGCACCTCGAAAATACTAGACTCAGAGTCGATATGACCTTCTGATTGAGAAGTAGTGAGGGAAGAATGCTTGGTTGTGTTCTTTCTTTGGGGAGCCATAGTAACTGAATTACAAAACTCATTAGTTACACAAATCAATAAAATGACACACTATCGCGTACTCAGAATTCCCCTGTGTAATTACAACGTGATGCCTTGCCTTAAGAAAGTCTTCACCCAATCTATCATTGCGAAGGGCAACGAGATCAAACTACAGAAACTAAAAACTAAAAGTACAAAAAATAAACAAGAATATATTTTTTTTATACGGGAGCCAAGATGGGCCGTGGTGGGTATCACGGTCCGTGAAGACCCTCATGAACATCAGTTGGTGGCATTACTGTGTGGTAAAGTGGACTGGAGTGGATCACAGATGGTTTCACGGTTCGTGAAGTGAACCACGGTCTGTGAAGAGAGTCGTGATCCTACCCAGTGTACTCTTCTTTGGCCAAGTGTGGTCCACGAGTAGTTTCACGACCCGTAGTTGATCCCACGGTCCGAGAAGCCCATCGTGGACTTACATTTGGCCATTTTCCAGTGGTCTTCTCCTCCGACAAACATTTATGCCAAATGTTATCCAATTGAAACACAAGTATGAAACCTATACGCACATGAGTTTAACCAATCAACTAAATCTATTAATCCCCATTTAATCAATCGCAATCTATATCTCACTAAGGTCATAACCACATACCCCTGGGAATAGTCATGCAATGGCAACATATTCACCCGAAGTTATTGGCACAACACTCATAAAAGTACCATTCATGCTTATAAATAGGACTCAAACATACACTCGGATCATCATTCATAAGAATTACGGAAGAATTCATAAAACCCATGACTCTCAACAACCATTTTCACCCAATTTCGACCAATCCACATATGAAAAGTATCAAATTCAATTGATCCACAACAATTAGGTATCCCCAATGATCATTCATCAACAATAATGCTCAAATTCGACACAATCAAGGTAGTTTTAACTTGTTGATTGATAAGTTCATGCTTATAACAAGTTAACAGTAAACTTACTTTGAATGGAATCAAAATTATCGCCCAAAAACAAAAGAGATGAGTCTGACTTCAATTGATTAATTGGTAGAACTAGGGTTGCGACTTCTTTTATGAAATTAGAACTTTTAGATGATGTAAAATCTTTATGACCTTTGAGTAGTCGTTATGGAAGAGGAAAAAGAGAAGAAAAACTGACCTTTGGCGTTTAAAGTGACCTATACACGTTTAATTTTGATTATTCCTTACGCGCGGTTTAGGTTGGGTGGCCATGATACTGGGTTAGGGATGATGGACCGTGAAATGGCCCGTGAAGGACACCAAGGTCCGTAGGGATATCTGTGGATATGACTTGGGTTGATAATACTTACCCGAGGTTTACGAAAGGGTAGACGGTTCGTACAAATCTTGACGGATAGTGAACCGTTCCATGAACCACTTTCCAGTAGCCTCCATATCCTGTAAGTGGTTGTGACGGACCGTGAAGTTGCCTGTGAAGGGCACCACGGTCTGTGGGACTGCCCGTGAAGGGCTTACTACACCAGTTCTGCAATTTTGAGTCCAAATCTTTCCTGCACACATCAACACACAGTGACTCTATAAAAACAAAGAAAAATGATAATAAGAAAACTACCTATTACAATTAAAATCTTGGGTTGCCTCCCAAGCAGCGCACAATTTAACGTCGTAGCACGACGCTGGTTACTTGATTACTCAGACTTCATCAAGTTTACATTCTTCCACAATCTTGGAACACCCAAGTATGCTTTGATTCACCGACCATTGACCTTGAACCTCTCACCCTTGTCATTCTCAAGCTCAATAGAACCCGACTGGAACACCTGAGTTACCTTAAAAGTCCCAAACCATTTGGATCTCATCGTCCCAGGAAACAATCGAAGTCTAGAATTGGAAAGTAACACCAAATCACCAGAAGTGAAGGTTCTCTTGTCAATATGCTTATCATGATACATCTTCATCCTCTTTTTGTACAGTGCGAACCTCTCATATGCTATCAAATGGAACTCATCCGTCTCATTAATCTGATCCAGTCTCAGGTTTGCAGTTTCACTCCAACTAAGGTTCAACTTCTTCAAAGCCTAGAGTGCTTATGCTCAAGCTCAACCGGCATATGACATGCCTTTCCAAGCACCAATTGATATGGAGACATACTAATAGGTGTCTTGAAAGCTATTCGATATTCCCATAGAGCATCATCTAACTTTCGTGCCCAATCTGTCTTGTTGGCATTCACTGTTTTAGCCAAAATTGCCTTAATGTCTCTATTCGACACCTCCACTTGACCACTAGTCTGCAGATGATAAGAAGTTGCCACTTTATGTTTTTTAACCCCATATTTGGACAGAAGCGAATTGAATACCTTGTTGCAGAAATGGGAACCTCCATCACTGATGATAGCTTTGGGTGTACCGAACCTTGAGAAGATATTCTTCTTTAGAAAACCAGCAACACTCTTGCTATTATTCTCAGGAAAAACAACTGCCTCAACCTATTTGGACACATAGTTCACTGCAACTAATATGTACTTCCTCCCATATGAGCTCACAAATGGGCTCGTGAAATTGACCCCCCCATACATCAAACAACTCCACCTCTAGAATAGGTGTAATGGGTAGCTCATGGAGCTAAGAGATGGCTCCTTGCCGCTGGCACACATCACAACTCCTTACTATGTCCATCGTATCCTGATGAATTGTAGGCCAGTAGTACCTGCACTAAAGTATCTTATGGGTTGTTTGAGCACCTCCATGATGGCCACCTAATGGAGAGGAGTGACAGACCTCTAGAATGTGAAACATCTCAGCTTCAGGTATGCATCGCCTGATGATGTTATCAGCACACACCCTGTACAGATAAGGTTCATCCCAAAAATACTTACCCATATCATGCATGAACCTCTTCCTTTGCTGAAATGTCTGCCCCTCAGGCATCAAGTCACTAACAAGAAAGTTAGCAAAATAATCAAACCAGAGAATAAGATCAATAGTAGCAGCTAATACATTCTCATCTAGGAACGAATCATTGATTTCAAGCTCAATTTCCTCTTTCTTTTCAGCCTCCAACCTAGACATGTGATCAGCTACCTAGTTCTCCCAACCTCTCAAAATCAAACTCCTAAAGAAGTAACACCCATCTGATCAACCTTGGCTTGGCATCTTTCTTTGCCATGAGGTATCTCAGAGTTTCATGATCCGTATGGACTATCACTCTAGTACCCAGCTAGTAAGCTCTGAATTTCTCGAAAGCATACACCATAGCCAGTAATTCATGTTTAGTAACTGTGTAATTTTGTTGTGCTCCATTTAGTGACTTACTAGCATAGTAAACTGGATGGAACATCTTGTTACNTAAGAAGTTGCCACTTTATGTTTTTTAACCCCATATTTGGACAGAAGCGAATTGAATACCTTGTTGCAGAAATGGGAACCTCCATCACTGATGATAGCTTTGGGTGTACCGAACCTTGAGAAGATATTCTTCTTTAGAAAACCAGCAACACTCTTGCTATTATTCTCAGGAAAAACAACTGCCTCAACCTATTTGGACACATAGTTCACTGCAACTAATATGTACTTCCTCCCATATGAGCTCACAAATGGGCTCGTGAAATTGACCCCCCCATACATCAAACAACTCCACCTCTAGAATAGGTGTAATGGGTAGCTCATGGCGCTAAGAGATGGCTCCTTGCCGTTGGCACACATCACAACTCCTTACTATGTCCATCGCATCCTGATGAATTGTGGGCCAGTAGTACCCACACTAAAGTATCTTATGGGTTGTTTGAGCACCTCCGTGATGGCCACCTAATGGAGAGGAGTGACAGGCTTCTACAATGTGAAACATCTCAGCTTCAGGTATGCATCGCCTGATGATGTTATCAGCACACTCCCTGTACAGATAAGGTTCATCCCAAAAATACTTACCCATATCAAGCATGAACCTCTTCCTTTGCTGAAATGTCTGTCCCTCAGGCATCAAGTCACTAACAAGAAAGTTAGCAAAATCATCAAACCAAGGAATAAGATCAATAGTAGCGGCTAATACATTCTCATCTAGGAACGAATCATTGATTTCAAGCTCAATTTCCTCTTTCTTTTCAGCCTCCAACCTAGACATGTGATCAGCTACCTTGTTCTCCCAACCTCTCAAAATCAAACTCCTGAAGAAGTAACACCCATCTGATCAACCTTGGCTTGGCATCTTTCTTTGCCATGAGGTATCTCAGAGTTTCATGATCCGTATGGACTATCACTCTAGTACCCAGCTAGTAAGCTCTGAATTTCTCGAAAGCATACACCATAGCCAGTAATTCATGTTTAGTAACTCTGTAATTTTGTTGTGCTCCATTTAGTGACTTACTAGCATAGTAAATTGGATGGAACATCTTGTTGCGCTTCTGCCCCAACACAACTCCTAAAGCAGTACCACTAGCATCGCACATTACCTCAAATGGCTCAGCCCAATCTGGGCCAATGATTACTGGGGCAGAAATCATCTTCTCCTTTAGGCATTCAAAGGCTCTGAGACATGCCTCATCAAAAACAAATTTCACCTCCTTCTCCAAAAGCTTGCACATGAGGTATGCCAGTTTTGAGAAGTCCTTGATGAAACGCCTATAGAATCTGGCATGTCCTAAGAAACTTTGAACACCCTTCACATAGATAGGCGGAGGCAACTTTTCAATCACCTCAATTTTGGCCTTGTCGACCTCTAACCCCTTTTGTGACTCCTTCTGCCCAAGGACTATGCCTTCCTTGACCATGAAATGGCACTTCTCCTAGTTCAGCATTAGATTGGCCTTCTCGCATCACTGTAAAGCCCTGCTAAGATTAAGCAAACAGTCATCAAAGGTGTCACCTACCACTGAAAAGTCATCCATGAAGACCTCCAGAGTGTCCTCCACCATGTCCAAGAAGATAGATAGCATACACCTCTAGAAAGTTCTTGGTGCATTACATAGTCCAAATGGCATGCGTTTAAATGCAAAGTTTCCATAAGGACATGTAAAGGTGGTTTTTTCCTGATATTCTGGAGCAATTCATATCTGGTTGTAGCCAGAGTATCCATCTAAGAAATAGTACCACCATTTTCCAGTCAACCTGTCAAGCATCTGGTCCGTGAAAGGCATTGGGAAATGATCCTTCAAGGTCCACTTGTTCAACTTCCTGTAATCCATGCACACTCGCCATCTAGTGACTGGTCTTTGTGGGACCAACTCATTGTTTGCATTCACAACCACAATCATACCACCCTTTTTGGGCACACATTGCACTGGGTTGACCTAGTGACTATCAGAAATGGGGTACACCACCAAGCATCTAACCACTTGATGATCTCCTTTTTGACTACCTCTTGCATAGGTGGGTTTAATCTCCGCTGAAGTTCAATGCTTGAGCTGCAATCCTCCTTAAGTTAGATCTTATGGGTGTATATACCCGGAGGTATCCCGATGATGTCAGCAATGGTCCACCCAATAGCTCTTTTGTACCTTATCAACACTTTGATCACAGCTTGAACCTGTTCATCATTCAAATCTACAGCTAAAATCACAGCTAAAGTGTTGTTAGTTCCCAAAAATACATACCTCAGGTGACTGGGTAACTTTTTCAGTTCCAGCACATATGGCTCCTCAATAGATGGTTTTGCTGGAGGACTTGACCTGTTTTTCAAATAAAAGTCCAGTTTCTTTGGATCATAAGAGTGTGCTCCGATTCCCAGCAAAGCATTCACAGTCTCTACATAGTCAGACCGAAAATCAGCTTCAAAGTTCATCAATACGGCCGCTTATGTTTCAACAGCCAGCCTCTCCTCAATAGTTGCTCCCATCTATTCTTCATCAAAAGCCTCTATCACAGACACCACATTCATGTCATATGGTAGTTTCATTGACCTGCAAATACTTAACTTTACCTCTTCATTGTTGAGTATGAATTTCAATTCTCCTCTCTTAACATCTACCAATGCTCGTCCTGTGGCTAGAAATGGACTTCCCAATATGATGGGAACCTCAAAATCCACTTCGTAATCCAAGATCAAGAAGTTTGCCGAAAAGATGAAAGTGTCCACTTTTACAAGCACATCACATAAGATGCCTACAGGTCGTTTCACCGACCAAACTGCCATCATCAACCTCATTGATGTGGGTTAAGGAACCCCTAATCCCAGTTGCTTGTAGATGGCTAGCGGCATCAAGTTTATACTGGCCCCTAAGTCACACAAGGCGTTTGCAAATTCGATTGATCCGATTGTACACGGTATGGTGAATGCACTCGGATCCTCCTTCTTCTGTACCATAGACCTATTAGCAATAGCACTGCAGTGATGAATATTGTCAGACAAATCAATACTTACAACTTTTTTCTTTGTGACCAAGTCCTTCATGAACTTGGCATATCCTGGCATCTACTCTAATGCTTCAACCAGTGGGATATTCATTGATTGTTGTCTCAGCATGGTGATGAATTTAGCGAATTTCCTATCTTTGGCTTTCTTTTTAAGCCTTTGAGGGAAATAAAGAGGTGGTCTTGGGATCTGTTGTAAAGGCATAGTTCCCTCAACTCAGTTCTCCATTGCTCTTGCTTGTTTAGCTATTGGCTAAGCATCCTTCGAGTCATCTATATGTTCAGCTTCAGCCTCCTCTCTTCTAGTTTGCTCCAACACCTATTCATGTTCAGTACCTGCAGAAATTGGGTCATTAAGAATCTTACCACTCCTGGTGACGATAGCCATGCAATGCCCGTCCTTCTTAGGATTTTGAATAGTATCACTTGGTAGTGATCCATTCTTTCTCTGATTCAGTGAGGCTAAAATTTGCCCCAACTGTTGCTTTATTTTCTTGATGAAGGTGGTGTGAGAATCTACAAGTTGACTCATACTAGAGAAATCACCTCCCATCTCGATCACCCTTACATCAGTTGAGTCAAATTTTTGAAGCACCTTAGCCATCATGTCTTCCAGCTTAGACAAGCAAGAACTACCACTTTCCCAGTCTCTATTACCTGGGGGCACATACGTACCACTGAGATCATTTTTATACCCATCCCTGTTCTTCCAGTTTCCTGCTCTCTGTTTGCTAACCTATCATACTATCCTTCTCAAGAGTAGTTTCGACCTGCGTTTCCAGAGTTGTAACTCTGGTTTTCTAAGTTATAATTCTGGAAACCTCTTTGGTTGCCCAGGTAATTAGCCTCATCATCTAGATCGAAAGCCTGATCTTCATACCTATTTTGCTGTCCCACAACATTTACCTTTTCAGACTTTGAGACAATATGCTTCATGAGTAGATCTATTTGGGTTTTCATGTGTTTCATGTCCTAATCCCTTTCTTTTTCTATTTTCCTTTGTTCAGCTGAAACTTCAAAAGTGTACATAAGATCTCCTACTTCTGCATTCCTGGTGTGCCATGCCCTGTTATTCTTTGACACCTCGTCCATCAGTTGCATGCTCTGTGAGAATGGCTTCCTCATAAATGATCCTCCACACACTGCATCAACAACAGGTTTAGTAACATAATTCAACGATCTATTCACCTATTTTAGATGTCTCTTAGTTAGACAATGGTTTGGATACTTTTTCAGCTTTTGGCTGAATCTCCACTAGGTGTCATGATTCTCCTGGTAACTGTTTGTGGGCACTTATCTCATCCTTCATCTGCATCTATTTTGATTGAGGAAAGAATCATTCCAGAAAAGCCTCCTTCAACTCAGTCCAAGTCCTGATCGAGTCATCTGGCATCTCATTCAACTAGTTGGTTGCCTCTCTAGTAAGAGACAATGTAAATAACCTTAATCTCATCGATGTTTGGCTAACTCCAAGAATTTCTTGCGATTTGCAGATCGCCATAAAGTTCATTAAATGTTGATTCGCAGCATCACCAGTTGCACCCCTGAACATACCCTTCAAATTCAATAATTGAATCATAGTGCTGGTGATTGTAAATTTCACACTTGGAGGTAGTGAAGGTAACACTATCGCTCTTGTTTCTCCAGCTCCATCCAAGTCTAAATCATTTTCTTCGTACATCATGTGAGCTAGATTCTATGCTAAACCCCTTGGAGCTAGTGGTTGGCGGTAGGGAGGAATTATTTCTTCCACTCCTGGTTGTTCATCCACCACTCTAGGCGAGTTATTCACAACATTCTGCTGAATACCTCTTGCAGCGGTTTCAACCTCCAATCCCAATCTTTGCCTCTGAGCCTCACGTTCTTGTGCATTCACTATTTTTTGAATAGTCTTTCGAAGTTCTGGGTCGTAAGGAATCAATGGAGCTCATTTACTTCTAGTATTTGGCATACATAGTCAAACTCACCTGAAAGAGACAGACAAAAAACAAGACGTAAGATTAGGAAATATAACTACAACTCAAATAAAAGCTAGTAAAACACTTCTGAATTGAAATTCCCCGGTAGCGGCGCCAAAATTTGATACATCCAAACTTACACCTCAATTAAGAGATATAAATGATCGAAGTCAATTTATAGAACTCAACATGAGTTGAGGTTGATCCCACAGAGAATTTACTGACATAAATGATTTCATTATCGCGTGTACTCAAATGTCGTTATTACTCTCTAAAGAAACACTTACGGAAAGTAAAATGGGTTTGGTTGTGATGTTCTAGTAACTAAAATTGGTAATCAAAATCCAGATTAACAATTAACAGAGGTTTAAATTCCAAAGTTGTTACGATGATTAAATGGAACCAGGATTATGTTCCCCATAACGTTACATCTAATGTTCTTCCGTAATTAAGTTCCAGACAATTTATCTCTACAAAATACATATGAGTTAAATATATCTGATACTTCTCAGTCTAATCATATAATTTTCACTCAAGTCCTCTCGGTCCCAGAGTGTTACTAGCTTTACCCTCGCTTACATAAGTGTTAAAGTTCTTTTCTCTCGAACTCGAACTTTGACTCTATTTCTTCCAGTTAATTTAGCTTTTTTCTAAATATCATTTTTCTCTCGAACAAATGATAGATACATGCTCACTCCAATGCGTGCACTCTTTAGAATACATGAATAACGAAAGGTAAATTATAATTTG
>NC_064292.1:34240607-34299342 GCF_019186545.1 Solanum stenotomum
CCCTTCATGGCCTCAATTCACAATAATACAACAAATAACTACCTCCACCAAAGGTGGATCAAACCAATCAATAACAATTATATCAATACTAAGAGATCAAGCCATCTTACCACCCTTTTCAAAGGCCATAAGCCACAATACTCAATTCCATGCCAATTATACAATATTTATCAAGTTTGATCAACTTACCCTCTTTCCATGACTATCTTCATCATCCTCATATTCCAACAATTAACAATAAAATAACAATGATAATAACAACATTCAACTATACAAGCTAACCTAAGCATAAGCCAATAATCAATATGAAGACCAATTCACAATTTTGCCCATTCAAGGCTAACATCCCACATCCTTCAATTCAATAACAATTCTTAACAATTCAACATAGATAAATACATATATGAACAGTCCACAACAATCTACACAATAATCATCCATCAATTACACAAAATCAATACACCCACTTTAGGCCAAATTTAGAGAATTTGAGAAGACATGGGTTAATGGGGATTTCTTTCTAAAAACCATTAATAATTATTAATAACCATATAAATCATCATTTAAAACCTTTTTTATGCAAGAACCCATGCTAGAATTGAAATAGGTTTTTGTGTGTATTTGAAAAACCTTGAAAACCTTTTGATTGGGTTCCTTGAAAGAAAGAATAATCAAGGATAAGGATCCCCATACCTTAATATTGAAAAAGCCCACGAAAATCGATGAAAGAAGCCTCCAATTTGAAACCCTAGTTCTTCACCCTTCTTCTTCCTTGAACTTGAGAGAAATATTTGAGAGAGGGAATGATTTTGGAAATTCTTATTAAATGAAAGGAATTGGGTCATAAAAAGGTCTTATAGTTGCTAGGAAAGGAAAATAATACCATAGGTTCAATTTTGGAAAAGGACTAAGGACCCATAAATTCTTGACTTAAAAATTGTGCCCCTTCCCGTCTTAGTTCGCGCTTTGCAGCCTGTCAGTGCTTCATATATCGGGCATAACTTTTTACTCCAAGGTCAAAATTGGGCAAACTCGGTGGCGTTGGAAAGAGGACTCAAAGACCTTTCATAGGATAGGTAATGACCCACCTAATTCGTTTTGAGCTAAAAGATATGACCATTTAAAGTTGACCCTTACAACTCACTAGTTCAAATGACTAGTTTCCGGACGTCACTGTCATTTCTCATCATTTCATCAAGTTCTCAACTCCAAACTCACATGTGAGGCTCTAGTTTCACTAGTTCGTTTTTAGGGTCGTTACATTATCCCTCACTTGGAAACATTCGTCCTCGAATGACACTCTAAACATATAAGGGGTAACGACTCAAGTAAACAGCCCATCAACATGCATACAACATCAATACAAATGTGTAAATATAGGAGGAAACATCAACTCCACATAGAAAGTCCCATACAACTTCATGCAATTCAAGAAAGTAGGCACAACATCTACTAACTCCTTATGCATCATCTTTACCTTTTCTCATTTCTCATTTCATTTCATTGGAGGTACTTCCTTCTCCAATCATCTCATGCTCATCATAATATCAAAGGACACAATATGCAATTTTCTCATTAAAGCATATCATGCAACCTTCCCCAAAACTCAAGTAAGCATGCTCACATTATCACCTCATAAACCAAATAGACAACTTATGTAACTTTCTCATAGAAGCACTTTAGGCAACATCGTCAAAACACTTTTAAACGTGCTCATGAATCAACTCATACAACATTTAGGCAACTTATCATGGATGCATAATTACATGAGGAACAAAATTCATGAAAACTCATTTTCTCATTTAACAAGAATCCATTTAAAACATGCATGACATAAGGAGACCATGGAAAAACTCCTTTTCACATAAGACTCCAAAACATGAACCAAGATTCTAGGAACTCTTTGTTTTAGGCTTGAGTAAGCACATATAGAAGTAGGTAAGGATATCAACACTTCTCTACAACTTCACTACTCATCATACCATCCCCCACTTAAGGGTAAACCCAACTAAGGTCAACCTTAACATCTCATAAAAATCTCAATGAAAATACCATCAATCTTACCAAAACCATTCTTACCCAACTCTTTAATTCACTAAACCTCTTGTAATGAAAACATCCTTCAAGCCTAACTCATAAACATCAACCACTCTTGAAGACCTTATCATCTAACCACATATTTCCCCCACTTAGGAGAAACTCTTACTAGTTCTTTCAAATTCACCTCCTTCCATCCTAAGGTCGGATCAAAACAATACTAGGCTTTTATACTCATTACACCTAGTATTTCTAAATCACCACCCATTTCACAAATTCCTTCAACACATCACAAAACTTCCTCATGACTAAGCCGAATACTACCAACAACACGCATAACCAAAGCAATCCCATTCATACTAAAGTCATCATCACAATCTTTCACCTCACACCTACTAAGTCACCAAGTCATAGTTGGCATCACAACCAACATTCTCTCTCCCTCAACCCTTGCAACATTAAAACTTCCTCAAAGGTTACACCCAAATAAACACCACAAACGGAACAAGGGAACACATTATAGAGAGAAACTCCATGGCACGACTAAAAGAATGAAGAAGTGAAACTATCTTAGCACCCAATAGCCTCCTATTCATAATGTGGCTCTCTTCACATTATGAACAAGACTCTACTAGATGTGGTTTTGAGACAACCTAAGACCATCCCGCAAACTTATGCTCTGATACCATGTTTGTCACGACCCGGGAGCACCCCCTAGTCGTAACCGGCGTACTCGACCTCGAAGAGGTCTAATACAAGCCTCTTAGCATTCATTCATCGCATAGACACAAAAAAACCATAAGTAATTTAAAACTTTCTTTACCAAGAAAATATTTCATAAAAAAAAATATATAGCAAGCGGAAGACTTTCTAGACTTTATACATGATGTCTCAAAACCATCTAATACTTTAGAGTACAAAATTCGGGACCAATCCCATACACAACTTAAACAATACTAAAAAGACATAAAAGAACATATGGGGTATTGTCCTCGAATATATGAGGACTCACCAAGTCTTCATCTTCAACACTTAGAAACCTATCAAATAGCCATGACATGTCATCATCTCCAAATCCCTACACTTTAGTCCAAAAAGGGAAAGAAAGGGGTTAGCACAATTAAGTACTAAGTATGGAGACCATGCAAAAACATGCCAAAAAGGACATTTTCAAGGAAGTAAATGCTTTCATATCATTTGATAAAACCTTTCCTTTACAAGTATAAGAGACATAATACAAGTCAACATTAACATATAAGACCATAGCCAACCATACATATACTCAACATATGTCCATATACAACCCATGCTTAACTTTAAAAGAACACATGTCATTTCATTACCATAGGACCTCTACCTAATATAATCTTAAGACACACTTGAGTGAGACAAGAAGTGACCGCCCATACAACCTCTTCAAGCACACTTAAGTGTTCCCCAAGATTACCTTAGATAAGGACATTTCCTTTACAACATAACATCAATAGACCAACATTCTTTAAGAAACCATTTTGGAGACATTCAAGCACATAAGGGGACTTTCACATAATAGTCGTTAGACTTAGGGAACTCACTTTAGTATCTTCAAAGCCTACTCGTGCCATGTGTAGATAGCATCCCATACTACTACCTACACGTTGTAGAACCTATCCAATAACTAGAGTGCACATCCCACATGATGGGAATAGGCATTAACCGACATAGACCATGCGAGCTAGACATGGAATCCGGTGTCATAAAACCCTACACCGTGGAAGGTGTTCTACTTGCCAAGGGTAGAACTAGGACACATCCCATGTAGGCACATGGTTTAGGGGATATCCAAAGATGTTCATTGTACTCTTGCCTCATACTCGGGAGAGCTACCATCTTAACCATATCCACTCGGTGCTTAGCCTTAGTTCCCATAAAGTAATTTCATTCACATGTATGTGCTAGAGAGGGCACCATCATTAGGTCTACCGACCCATAGCACATCTACCAAGAAGGGCACCACAAGGATCTACCGATCAAGGTTCATTAAGGATAGCTCATTAAATCCCCCTGGAAGGGTGCCTTAGGCCTACCGATTTTTCATTAAGGGTGCCTTAAGCCTACCGGTCCAAGGTTCATCATTTCACACATGAGAAGGGCTACCACCATTAGGTCTACCGATTTCATGGTTTTACATTTACTTAGGAAAGCTAGACTTATGAAAGGGCACCATTTCTTAGTTTTGCCGATTCAAGTCTTGGCCTAGAATTCCTCTTTTAGCATTTATAGAAAGGGCACCATTTCTTAGTTCTACCCATTTCACACATTCATGCATTCAAGACTTTAAGTAACAAGGAGGGACACTTTAGTCTACCAACCAAGTCACAACATTTTCATTTAAGGATACTTCATAATCCAACATCATTTCATATATACATCATGAGAAATCATACTTTAACTCACAATGCTATCCACTTTACATAGGATCATCACAAGATCACATAAAACTCATTCACATCATACCTTCACATATAGCTTCATATAAAACTCATTCACATCATACCTTCACATATAGCTTCACATAAAACTCATTCACATCATACCTTCACATATAGCTTCACATAAAACTCATTCACATCATACCTTCACATATAGCTTCACATAAAACTCATTCACATCATACCTTCACATATAGCTTCACATAAAACTTATCATATAGCTTCATATAGGACTTTACATATAGCCTCATTCATATATAATAATATAACAATACAATAACACTCATATAATGCCCTTCATGGCCTCAATTCACAATAATACAACAAATAACCACCTCCACCAAAGGTGGATCAAACCAATCAATAACAATTATATCAATACTAAGAGATCAAGCCATCTTACCACCCTTTTCAAAGGCCATAAGCCACAATACTCAATTCCATGCCAATTATACAATATTTATCAAGTTTGATCAACTTACCCTCTTTCCATGACTATCTTCATCATCCTCATATTCCAACAATTAACAATAAAATAACAATGATAATAACAACATTCAACTATACAAGCTAACCTAAGCATAAGCCAATAATCAATATGAAGACCAATTCACAATTTTGCCCATTCAAGGCTAACATCCCACATCCTTCAATTCAATAACAATTCTTAACAATTCAACATAGATAAATACATATATGAACAGTCGACAACAATCTACACAATAATCGTTCATCAATTACACAAAATAAATACACCCACTTTAGGCCAAATTTAGAGAATTTGAGAAGACATGGGTTAATGGGGATTTCTTTCTAAAAACCATTAATAATCATTAATAACCATATAAATCATCATTTAAAACCTTTTTATGCAAGAACCCATGCTAGAATCGAAATAGGTTTTTGTGTGTATTTGAAAAACCTTGAAAACCTTTTGATTGGGTTCCTTGAAAGAAAGACTAATCAAGGATAAGGATCCCCATACCTTAATATTGAAAAAGCCCACGAAAATCGATGAAAGAAGCCTCCAATTTGAAACCCTAGTTCTTCACCCTTCTTCTTTCTTGAACTTGAGAGAAATATTTGAGAGAGGGAATGATTTTGGAAATTCTTATTAAATGAAAGGAATTGGGTCATAAAAAGGTCTTATAGTTTCTAGGAAAGGAAAATAATAGCATAGGGTCAATTTTGGAAAAGGACTAAGGACCCATAAATTCTTGACTTAAAAATTGTGCCCCTTCCCGTCTTAGTTCGCGCTTTGCAGCCTGACAGTGCTTCATATTTCGGGCATAACTTTTTACTCCGAGGTCGGAATTGGGCAAACTCGGTGGCGTTGGAAAGAGGACTCAAAGACCTTTCATAGGATAGGTAATGGCCCACCTAATTCGTTTTGAGATAAAAGATATGACCATTTAAAGTTGACCCTTACAACTCACTAGTTCAAATGACTAGTTTCCGGACGTCACTGTCATTTCTCATCATTTCATCAAGTTCTCAACTCCAAACTCACATGTGAGGCTCTAGTTTCACTAGTTCATTTTTAGGGTCGTTACATAAGATCTCCTACTTCTGCATTCATGGTGTACCAAGCCCTATTATTCTTTGATACCTCGTCCATCAGTTGCATGCTCTGTGAGAATGGCTTCCTCATAAATGATCCTCCACACATTGCATCAACAACAGGTTTAGTAACATAATTCAACGATCTATAGAAAGCCTATTTTAGATGTCTCTTAGTTAGACAATGGTTTGGATACTTTTTTAGCTTTTGGCTGAATCTCCACCAGGTGTCATGATTCTCCTGGTAACTGTTTATGGGCACTTATCTCATCCTTCATCTGCAGCTATTTTGGTTCAGGAAAGAATCATTCTAGAAAAGCCTCCTTCAAGTCAGTCCAAGTCCTGATCGAGTCATCTGGCATCTCATTCAACTAGTTGGTTGCCTCTCCAGTAAGAGACAATGGAAATAACTTTAATCTCATCGATGTTTGGCTAACTCTAAGAATTTCTTGCGATTTGCAGATCGCCATAAAGTTCATTAAATGTTGATTCGCATCATCACCAGTTGCACCCCTGAACATACCCTTCAAATTCAACAATTGAATCATAGTGCTGGTGATTGTAAATTTCACACTTGGAGGTAGTGCAGGTAACAATATCGCTCCTGTTTCTCCAGCTCCATCCAAGTCTAAATCATTTTCTTCGTATATCATGTGAGCTAGATACTATGCTAAACCCCTTGGACCTAGTGGTTGGCGGTAGGGAGGAATTATTTCTTCCACTCCTGGTTGTTCATCTACCACTCTAGGTGAGTTATTCACAGCATTTTGCTGAATACCTCTTGCAGCGGTTTCAACCTCCAATCCCAATCTTTGCCTCTGAGCCTCAAGTTCTTGTGCATTCACTACTTTTTGAATAGTCTTTCGAAGTTCTGGGTCATAAGGAATCAATAGAGCTCATTTACTTCTAGTATTTGGCATACATAGTCAAACTCACCTGAAAGAGACACAGACAAAGAACAAGATGTAAAATTAGGAAATATAACTACAACTCAAATAAAAGCTAGTAAAATACTTCTGAATTGAAATTCCCCGGTAGCGGCGCCAAAATTTGATACGTCTAAACTTACACCTCAATTAAGAGATATAAATGATCGAAGTCAATTTATAGAACTCAACATGAGTTGAGGTTGATCCCACAGAGAATTTATTTACAGAAATGATTTCACTATCGCGTTTACTCAAATATCGTTATTATTCTCTAAAGAAACACTTACGGAAAGTAAAATGGGTTTGGTTGTGATGTTCTAGTAACTAAAATTGGTAATCAAAATCCAGATTAACAATTAACAGAGGTTTAAATTCCAAAGTTGTTACGATGATTAAATGAAACCAGGATTATGTTCCCCATAACGTTACATCTAATGTTCTTCCGTAATTGAGTTCCAGGCAATTTATCTCTATAAAATACATACGAGTTAAATATATCTGATACTTCTCAGTCTAATCATATAATTTTCACTCAAGTCCTCTCGGTCCCAGAGTGTTACTAGCTTTACCCTCGCTTACATAAGTGTTAAAGTTCTTTTCTCTCGAACTCGAACTTTGACTCTATTTCTTCCAGTTAATTTAGCTTTTTTCTAAATATCATTTTTCTCTCGAACAAATGATAGATACATGCTCACTCCAATGCGTGCACTCTTTAGAATACATGAATAACGAAAGGTAAATTATAATTTGCAAATATAAATAGCCTATCACTCATTTTTACAGAATTACACTTCGATTTACGTCATAGATCCCAAAATCCCAATCTGAAGAATATAATGAAAACATGTCGAGAAAATTACTTAGAAAAATAAGCAAATTGATATGTACTTTGATAATTCAAGAACTGGAAATTCAACTTCCAAACTTAATTTGATTTTAATCTTCAAAAACCAACAACACAGAATAATGGAAACTTGTTCTTCGTTCAAGATAAGACGCGATAAAAAGTAAAAATGACCCAATTAATTTAAATAAAGTGTTTTCAAAAGAGTCCTACTCGAAGTAGAACTGAACTGTCGGGCACCTCAAGGATGCTACCACGATCTGTCAAAGGCTTCACGGTCCGTGAAGCCCTTCGTGGTCTTCACTTAGAACTTCCCAACTTGGGTCTTCAATGCCTGCATACTGGAAATTGTATCACGAACCGTTATAGAGACTACGGTCCATCTGGGTGTCCGTGGTCTTCACTTAGAATTCCCCAAGTTTGGGTCTTCAATGCCATCACACTGGAAATTGCATCACAGACAACACCAAAGACCGTTAAAGAGACCACGGTCGTCTGGGTGTCTGTGGTCTTCACTTAGAACTCCCCAAGTTTGGGTCTTCAATGCCATTACACTGGAAATTGCATCACGGACAACACCATGGACCGTTAAAGAGACTATGATCCGTCTGGGTGTCCGTGGTCTTCACTTAGAATTTCCCAAGCTTGGGTCATCAATGCCCTCATACTGGAATTTGCACCACGGATTTTATCACAATCCATCTTGATCTTCACGGCCCGTAAAGGCGTTCGTGATCTTCACTTGGTTTGTCAGCAACTCAAATTCCATCTTGCACTTTCACTTTTTCTATCTTCTTTCACCTCCATTTTTTTCACTTGTAAAAACACTACGAAACACAACATATCCACATAAATACACTCGATTCTAGTATTAATTCTTAGTTTTCAAGCATCACATATGCCAAGATTTCGCGGCACATCACTAAACCGTACAAATCCTCCATCAATTTTTTAAGAGTTTTAAAGTTTTCTTTCTTTCCGCACATATGTCTGGAACATCCACTGTCTATTACCCACATCCCATTTTTGTAGGTTTTCTTGGTTTGCTCCTCCAAGACAGACAAATTAATTTCTTTTAGGTATCCGGGTATTTTGGGTCCTTAAGGGTTAGGATTAACCGCTTTTGGTCTCCGAATCCATTTTCCAAAGGAAAATTTCCTGCAGTGAAAAGATTTATGGCCAATGTCAACGCAAGTAAAACAAGTGATTATAATAGATTTTTAGGCAAAATGAAAAGAGGAAATATGGGAGACATTTAAGATAGATTTATTTGACCTGACTGAACTATGACTAGGAGACTTTCTGATGCTATTTAACTATATTTTCATTTCCTCCAGTTCTTCTTATAACATGTCAACTTCAATTTGATTTGCTTCTAGAAGAATTTGCCAGACCTTTTCTTGAGCAAGTTTGTTATATTCATCGATAACTTTCTGCAATTCGTCAGTAAACACACTACAACAAAAACAACTTTTAGCGAAAATATATATAGACATTAATAAAGAGTGCTAAAGTCTTTACCGACATTAGTTAAGTGCCATTAGAACCAATATCGCTAAAGGCTTTAGGGACATATACAAAGAGTGCTAATTGCCGCTAAAAATATATATTTAGCGGCAATTAAGCTATTGTCGTTAATTAATTGCCGCTAATGATATTTTTTATGTAGTGTCAAATCTAGAGAATTGTGTAAGTTATTGCAATTTGAATAGTTAAAAGGTCTTAATTCACTTGATTCCCCTAGTGCAATGAATCATCTGTTGGTGGTTTCATCATGATCATGTTTGGATATTTCTTCTTGACTCCAGGCCCCAATACTCTTTGGATCTTCATTTCTTCGGTTGTTTCTTCATTTTCGCTCTAGACAATTTTGTTTAATGTGGCCTGGTTTTCCATAGTAGTAGCATCGATCATCATTTATTTGGTATTCGTTGTTCTTGAAATCTTGTTGAGGCCTTTGTCTCAAATTTGTCTAACTCCTCGATTGATGAGGGCCATTCCCTCACTTTGAGTTTCATCTATCTCTTCTTCAACTTCAGTAGTTCCAGCAGTGAATGCGATAGTTTTTCTTTTATCATCTTTGTGGTATATGTTAATATGGTTTTGCTCATAAGCATTAAGATTTCCTCTGAGTTTGTCATAAGTCATATTTTTCAGATCACCATCTTCTAAAATGGTTGCTTTAGTGTCCTAGGATTTTGGGAGACTTCTAATGAGTTTCCTGACTTGCAGTCCATTTGAGTATATCTTCCATTTTGAATAACTCATATTCATTCACTATTGAATTAATTCAAGCTTCATTGACTATATTGGTTCTTTCATAGGTAACTTCATGTTTGTCCTACATTTCTTTTGTTATTTCACTGGCTGAAATCTTGTCATATTCTGCTCCGCTAACTACACAGTACAACAAACTTATTGCCCTAGTGTGGGGGTGAATTAAAAAATTCCTAGCATAGGGAGTGAACAAAGGCTGAAAATGGGGATAGAGAAAGTGAAGAGGGGGAGAATTAAAAAATTCCTTTGGTCGACTTCCTGTGTGGAATAGTCGACTCACCTGTAGATTAGTTTAACCATATACGATAATAGTAAATTCAATAAATAAAGGACTCACAGAATTCTATAGAGTTCAGAACACCAATGAGCGCCTACTTCCAGTCCCCTTGGGTTTCTAGGGTTTCCTTAAGAGTTTGTTATGAACGTGTTTACAAAGTATTTCGACTTGGAGCCCTGTCTGATATGCAAATCAGATCTTCTACTTTGACACAACCTCTACTTGTATAACCTACACTTTGATCTTTCTTTCTCTTTTCTTTTTTAGTTGTATACTTATGAGAATACAAAGCTTTTATGAAAGACAATAGTACAAGTTCAAGTGAAGTGTGTGCTTCACAACTATGACTAAAGGAGGTATATATAGATATGTACGTTGTTTGCTCTTGTAAGGAAAAACCCAAGGGTGTTTCTCTCAATCAAGGATATTGAGGGATTCTTTTATTTAGGTGATTTGTTGATTCATGTCCATATTAGATATGTGCATGATCAAACCTTCCTTCTTGAGATGATCTTCTCGAATCCCGACTTGATTTGATTCTCTTTCTTCTCCTAATAGCTTCCTTGATTCTTGGATGGATTGCTGGATTGATGATGATCGTCCTTTCTTAATCGAACGGTTGCTAGGATTGTGGGTATCTTTAATTGATTTGGAATTCCTCTAATCATGGCTTTCCTACCTTTCGTTGGATATCAGATTGTATATGATTGGCATTGTGGGTATCTTGAATTGATTTGAAATTCCTCTAATCATGGCTTTCCTCTCTTCCGTTGGATATCATATTGTACATGCTTGACTCTTTTTCTTTTTGGTTTCTTTTCCTGCGAAGGGCACGAATAATTGTTTAGAGTCGTTTATTAAAATCAACTGGTTTTATGAGGTTAACAACTAGTTTTTCATTAAAAGACAAATCAAGTCAGCTTCGCCAATGCGAGACCCTGTTTGTGAACGCAAGAGGTCGGGCCCAAAGGCTTCATGAATGCGCTGCCTAGCCCGTGAACTCGGAGGGTCAGCTCCCTTGACCTTCACGATCGCGATGCAGGGCCTGTGAACATGATCACTGACTTGAATGGTCTCTGTGAATGTGGCACTAGGCTCGTGAACCTAGGGACCAGAATCACTAGTCATTGTGAATGTGGCCTGAGGTGCACAAATGTGAAGATGAGATGGGTGTTACAACAACTTATGCGCATCAGCTAGTTTAACAAGTCCCAAAATTCCCGACAGGGTGCTCAAGATTCATTCAGAACGTCGTGTACACAAATAAAATATGTTATCCCACTAAATTTGACATTCTGAACTCAATGGAGATGTCAAGACTTCAAACCGAGTTCAAATCAATGATAAGTGGGTAACACACTCAAACTTCATTTAAAGCTGAATTCTACAAGGTAGCTTCGAATGAACCGAAAGTCTTGAGATCCGCATCAAAGGTTCATCCAGACCAAACTCGAAGTTCCAAAGCTAACAGAACCGTCAGATTTTTATTCCAAGGTCGTCTGCCTGAAGTTTTGACCAAAGTTGAACGTTTAAGTTTCAAAATTTATAAAATACGAAAACTTGCACAAAAACCAAACGAATGACTTGGAGATGGAAATGTCAACCCAAACAAGTCATAAATGACTTGGGATCGCTATAGGTAAGCTCTAAATACCGAAGAGAACACAATAAAGAGAAAATAATATGGAGGATCATTACATGGTACGGGCCCAATTATAATACAAATCTTCATTTTAATGATTTAATATTTAATGAGATGGATAGAAGTTTTTGAGCGGATTTTTCTTATTTTGGGGTAGTCTCTAATTTTGTTGTTAAATAAGATTTTTCTAATTTTATTCATATAGCTCATTTAATAAAAAAAAAATATTGACTAAATTAATAATATCTACAATCTAATTCACTTGACAAAAAATTAGAGGAG
Organism: Solanum stenotomum; assembly: GCF_019186545.1. Classification (NCBI taxonomy): domain Eukaryota; kingdom Viridiplantae; phylum Streptophyta; class Magnoliopsida; order Solanales; family Solanaceae; genus Solanum; species Solanum stenotomum. Next base: position 34,252,927 of record NC_064292.1, read on the forward strand.
TCCTATCGTTTACATCATAAGTTTTGTAGGAATTAAGTTATGTAGTACCACCCTCGGTATCTGGGATATTTTTGACAACTTATTTTTTACTTAAAATGTTGAAGGGATAAATTATAAGCCAACAAATTTGAGGATAAAAATCACCCCAAAATAAGAGCCTTTGTTTGAATAACCCTTTTAAATTTACTAAGTAATTTTATATTTCGTTCAACCTTAATAATAATTTTTAACAATCTAAAATTTCAATCAATTTACATGAAAAAAGCAGATTTATAATATATTAGTATTCAGGAAAAAAAAATAAAAAGCAAATCCAATACGTTATATATAATTGCTATTTTTTCGATTTTTGCTATGAGTTTAAACTTTTTCCTATACAAATAAGTGCAGTAGTAACTTTTGCATATTGAGAAATGAGAAGTGTTCAAAATACTGTGGTCCACAAGTTGTTCAAGAAAAATCCAAATAAACACAAAAGTAGAAAAACTCAACCGGCCACCACTTTTTGGTCGAGGGTTTGTTCAAAATTGCCAGGTAACATTTATATTGCAATATTGTACAATATTTTTAAAAAGCCAACAATTAAAATACCAAAAGCAACCTTATTTTATTTGTATTGAGTTAATGTCTTTTTAAAAATGTAGTGAGTAAAATGATAATCCACTATACTAATTATTATTTTCTTAATAGGTACATCAAGTTGAATTTAACAAGTAAATCCAAATAAAAGGAGTAGCAATAATATAAGTCTATAAACAAATAATTGATCATCAAAAGTCTGTTTGTAGCTCTTTCTTGATTTGTCAAAAATGACAAGTAAAAGTAAAAATCGCATTAGAAAATATTTGACAAGTAAAAGTGAATAAAGGGAGTACTAGATATAATAGTTTGTGGCAAAACTTGTCCATTATATGTAATAATCTTTGTTTCGATTTAAGTGATACAAATGAAATTTGGAAATTCAATTAAACTTTTATATGATTTTATGTTGAAATATTTGATGTTTTTAATCATTATGATTTAATCATTTTAAAATAATATGTGTTTCTCCTTATTTGTGTGGCATAAATGAAATTTAGAGAGTCAATCAAATTTTTTATATGATTTTAAAAATATTTTAAATTGTTAATTATTATAATTTATAGTATTTAAAGTAATTTTTAAATAATATATGTTATTTTCATGTACCAATTTATGTGGCATTGATAAAATTTCAAGAGTTAATCAATTTTTTAAATATCTTTTAAAACATTGTAAATTATTATACAACATAGTTCTTCTTACATAATTTTTAAATATATAAATAAATATTTTAAATTATTAAATATTATAATTTATAATATTTTTAACAATTGATTAAAAAAATTATAATTAAAATAATATTAGAGGAATCCCAATACAAGCACACAACTGGTGTAGCCTCTATATAGTATATAGTACTAGTACTAAATACTAAACTAAATAAACTAGCTAATTACTACTTATATATTATTATTACTAATTTCTATCATATAGAAGAGTGAAGACGACCAGGACGACCAAGGGCAGAAGTGTCTTTTCAAGTCAAGTCAAAATTGTCTAGAAACCTCCTTTCTTCTCCAAAACAGAACTAGAAACATCGCTATACTCCAAACCCAAAATAAAAGAACCCTTCAATTCTCCTTCAGCGTTCGAGAAAACCGTCCTCTTTCAGTGCCATATCGCCAGCAACACAACTGTGAGATTAATTGATACGTGGTTATGCAAGACTGCCATGACTCCAACTCCGCCATTTGGACTCATAAGGACGATTCAAGGTAAGTAATCTAATCCATTAGTTATGGTATGTTACATGCTATTTCTAACACATTAAACCTATTTCTAGAAATATCAGCTTTCTGATCTCTTTCCCTCTTTTAGTTCTCCATTAACACTCTCTATTTCAATGAGTATTGTTGCAGTTGTGCGAAAAGTAAAGATCAAATTTAGTAGTTAGAAATAATGAATCTTTCCCTCCCTGTATGTATAAACTCTCCATTTCACCTTTATTTTCTGGATTTCTCCTTCTTATATCAATAACAATAATTTTCCGGTTTGCTCAGTGTTTGTTGTTTAGAAAATTGTTGCGGAAACTATATCTTTAGTTCTCAGATAAAGCCGTAAAAGTTATTGGAAAGATTAGGCAACGCTTGGCCTAAATAAAGTTACTAATTCTACCGTTCTACTACAAGGACATATTAGTTGTCAAGATTATTGGTAAGTACTATTTGGACACAAATTTTTCTCAAATCTCACACACTAAGGAGCACATGCCTTTCAATTAAACACATCCTTTCAATAACCTTTAGTTTTAACAAAAGCCTACAGTGAAATTAACTACAAATTGCCCTCATCCTGGAATAACCATATTCAAACTTAATCATCATATAGCTGTTGTTGAGGATAATTGTAAAATTCTCTTTTACTCCTTTTTCCATATGGTAACTCATACTTGATTAAGTGCCTGTTCAAATTCTCTTTTACTCCTTTATCTATAAGGTAACTCATACTTGATTAAGCGTCCATTTAGATTGACTTGTTTTAGGTGTTTTAAAGCAAAATGCATATAAGCACTTATTTCTAAGTAAAAATAACAAAATTAAGCCAAAGTCAATCCAAACAGGCTTTATATCTTCTTTGTTTTACCCCTCCATAGTTCCCTAATCCTTTTTGCTCTTTCATTATAGGATAGATACAAGAGCTACCATTCTTTAAACTCACCGGTTTAAAGAAAAAAGTAGATTAATTTGAGAAGAAATGAAACTATGTAGCATAAGAAAAATGGAAAAGTTGTATGTTTGCTCATTACAATGATCTCGGAGATAATGATACTTTATGCCCAATCAGTTCTTGGATGATCTGCAGAATATCCTTATATGTGAGGGAAAGAACACGCAGAAAATTATCTTACACAAATTAGTTTCCCAATAAGTATTGACACTATTTTTACTATTCGCATGCCTCAATTATATTTGTTTTGTTGTTGCTTGAACATATCGTAATAGTGAAAGCTTGCTGCCATAAATAAGTCTCCACTTTCATGGTTAAAGTGAAGACTTTTCTATTTGAGTTAAGCATTTGACAGAGTTTACTAAATGAATTTTAGAAACTAATACTCTTCTTATAATAAGTGTATCTAACCAAAGACAAGATAGTTGTTAACAAGTAGAAGCGTGGTTGTGGAAAATTTGAAGACGGAGAAGAAAAACTTCTTAGAACAATATAAAAGGGCTCTTCTAGGCTACAACAATTATATTTATAAAAAGAAAAATTCATAGAGTGTCCCCTACTTTTCATAACATGTGTTATTTTAGATGGATATCACTTTCAATTTTTTTGGTATAATGTGCTTCATTAGTTCTTTTTAATTTCTCATTGTGGCTTTTCTTTAGCGTAATATACATGTTTAACCTGCCTTGAGTAGAAGAAAGAGTTGTACTATAAAGTTCAGTGGTTTCATTAAATATCATTGAACTTTAATAGATCATTGATGAAACATAGGAGGTCATTTCAATTGTTGTAGTAGGAATGTTAATCTTCGTGATGAAATTTAATAAACTACAATTGAAAGTTCTCAAGAGAAGTACAATAACAAACTTTCTTTTTCATTGTTTCGGCCAGTTACATTTACTATTGATGTTGGATAGCTTCTATTATTTACAATTTGTAGTATCAAGTTCAGAGCACCTTACTTGAAGTAGGATTATAGTGTTGAGTTTGGAGTACCTTTTTATTGTAATTTGAATTTTTTTTATCTTTTCAAGTACACAGAAAGTGTATATTGACACCTCCTTTTCTGTGATGTTTTCTTAAAATTGATAAAGTATTGCGTATTATAATCGTAAAACTAAAACCTCATATTGTTCAACTGCCACAATTGTTTCATGTGGCCATGTTTGAGATCTACTGATTTTATAGCAACAAATTTGTGATATGCATACTGCAAGTCCAACAAACTGTTGGAGTTGAACTGTGATGTTAAATTAAAGATGTGTATAATGTATTAAAATACTATCTGAATCTTGAGGTATTAAACATGTTAGGTAGAATGTTGAATTTAGAGAGTTTCCTATGTAGAAAGAGTCATTGTCTTTTAATCACAGTAAAGGACCAACTATTTGTTGTTTTCTTCTTTTAATTTCATTTAGCTTGATATTTTTGTTGCAGGATAGTTAACATTGTTTTTATTTCATTGAATTGCAATGTGTGCAACTATACCTATCTGAAATGGCTCCATACAAATACAGAGGAGCACTCAACGTTGATTTCAACTATCCGTCACAATTGGTATACTTGTAGACCATTTGTTGAACTATTTATTTGCCAAGATTCATTGGGGATGGAGGTTGAGCTTACGAGGTGCCATGGTACCTGTATTAATCATCACAATAGGCTCATTGTTTCTCTCTGAGACCCCAATTCCATGATCGAACATGGTAACCACGATGAAGCCAAAGCTTAGCTGAAGAAAATCAGGGGAATTTTAAAATGTAGATAAAGAGCTCAATGATTTAGTTGTGGCAGCTGGGACTTCTAGGAAAAGTGAACACCCTTGGAGGAATTTATTGCAAAAGAAATATACACCACATCTCACAATGACAATCATGATTCCATTTTTCCAGCAACTTAGTGGAATCAATGTGATTATGTTCTATACACCAGTGTTGCTTAAGACTATTGGTTTTGTTGTTGATAGTTCACTCATGTCTGCTGTGAGCACAGACCACTGGTGGAGTCAATGTTATTGCCGCTGTGATTTCTATTTACTATGTTGATAAATTGGGAATGAGACTCTTATTTCTTGAAGGGGGAGTTCAAATGCTCTTTTGCCAAGTAAGTTCATTTCATCTTCTTGGACTTTTTCATGGTGAAATTTTCATATGTGCTATTACATGACCCGTTCTATTTGACATATCGTAAAAAAGAATTATACTTAAAATGACTCTATTCCATCGTAGTTAGCCAAACATATTGAGATCCATAAGAATAACCGAAATCTTGATACTATGTATATAGTTGAGTAAAAACTATGAGGTATTTTGGGGACACCATTAATTTATGTCTGAAATACCAACATTGATTGATGAATCGAACCTAGAAATCTCAAGCTCAAGTTGATGTGAAATTTACAGCATATATATAAATAAATAAATAGAAGAAGCAAGTTATGTTACAATTGTTGTTTGGTTAAAGGTTGTACCTTTACCTTCTATATTTGNTGGCTAGTACGGTGCTTATCCGAGTTTGTTGGTGAGTCCTCAATGATTCGAGGGCTATGTTATGTTTCCTACTCCTATGTTTTGAGACTTTAGCTTGCAATTGTATTTTGACTATGAGGGGAGCCGGTAGTATGTCATGGCCCCCGTCCTATCTATGTATGTAGAGGTGTGCGTTGGACAAGTATTTTGTAAATGAGCTTGACTCTTGTTCTATGATGTCATTTTGAAATGGTTTGGCCTTAGTCCCTATTTCCCGTTAATTAATGTTGAATGTACTTCCGCGACCGATGAAGTGTGATGACAAGTTTGAGAGGCTTGTTTGGGGTTCCTTCGGGTTCCTCATTCACCATGTCACGTCTAGGCCCTAGGCTTGGGTCGTGACAGATGGGACTACTAGTTCTTACCTATGAGGCTATGGTTGCAATGAATTTTATGGGAAGAGTTAGGCACGTGTAATTTTGAAGATTGTTGCCTTATCTTAAAAAGAATGCATGTGCTTTTATATGTTTTTTATGTGTATTTTAGACATCTATTATAGCAAACATACAAGGAACTAAAAGTCAAGTCCTGACCATTTGAGGAATGAATGACAGTACCATTGCTGGTGCAAAATATTAATATTACTTGGCTAAATATATTGGGCCCGTGCTTAGCACGGGCGACACTCATCTAGTATATGTAGAAGAGGCTAGAGCACACCGCTGGCCGTCAACTTGTGATGCTTCAGCTGTGTGCTCATCCACTTCTTTAGCTGCTTGGCTTACTGGTTGCAGCATGATATTTCATGCCCATGGTCCCAAGATCAAATCCAAGCAACATCACTTTTTTATTTCTTTTTTTAATTCACTCAATTTATTCATTTTTAGCTTTTTTGGTGGACCCAGTTTAATGTTCTCCTTTTATTTATTTATGTATTTTCATCGTTTCATCATTTATCTAATTTAGTGTTAATTAAAAAGGAATATTTCATATTACGTAAATATTTTTCGTATTCATATCTTAGTTATTCCATCTTCTATCTTGCATAAAAAGCAAATTAAATGTCATCGAAAAATATTTTGTTTTATATAGTTAAAATTATTATTATTATTATTATTATTATTATTAATATTATTATTATTACTATTATTCAAGAAAACCTTATTTACATAGGTAAATATAAGAAAAAAAGCTTACCAAATAAGTATTACTTAATAAGTAATACGAAATCAGACCAATTCGATAAAAAACTTGAGTTTCTCTTCTAACCAAGAAGCCTAAAACCTGATTTTGCCTACTATTTTCAATGGCCACCGGCCAGCCTCCGCCAGTTGAGGTTGGCCAGACGCAGGGACCATTAGAGGAAGTAAAAATATCATATGCAAACACTCTGGTAGCACCAAAAAAACCACATCATAGTTTGCAGATTAAGCCTTTAACATATTTGCATAGGGAACCAAAGCTAGTTTGGGAAGAGGAAGAAGTACAACATATGATTATTAACGAGGATCTCCAATATGCAGTGATTGGAAAATTTTCTTATGGATGGCCTGATATCCTAGATTTGAGGAAGTTAATCCCAAAACAATGTGAGCTAAAAGGGGAAGTGAACATAGGGCTTCTGTGTAACAGATATGTATTGATCAGGGCATCACTGCTTGAGGACTATGTGAAGCTGTTATCGAAGCCTCAATTTTACATCACTCACAATCATTGGTCTTATCCAATGTGAACACTGAAGTGGGACCCTTTGTTTGATCCAGAGGAGGAGACGACCACCGCGATAGCCTGGATATCTTTCCCATCATTGCCACTGAACTTTTTCGGTAAGGAGACAATAATTTCAATGGCAGCAGCAGTTGGAAGACCATTACAGGTAGACCTGGTAACTCAGAATAAAACAAGACCTAGTTGTGCAAGGGTAAAGGTAGAGGTGGATTTGTTGGGAGAATTCCCAAAAAGAATAAATATTGGAATGAGGAAGAAAACAGGGGAAATCATGGAAAAATGGGTGACAATCAATTATGATTATGTTCCAAAATATTGCAAAACTTGCAAGCTCCAGGGACACAATGAGAAAGACTGCTATGTAATTCACCCATAACTTTTCCCACAAGATGAACAGATAGAGGAGAAAGAACAGAAGCAAGATAACAAAGAAAATAAGGGGGAAAGAGGTATTCAAGCTGATGGAAAATGTGCTAATGGTAAAAAGCAGGAACAAGGTGACAGAGTGCAGGAGGATAAAGAAAGGAACACAAATTTCAGGGAACAAAAGAGGAGGTATGGTTACGAAAATGGGTATCAGATTCAGAATAGAATGACAACACAAGTATGGAATGTAAGAACTTCACAAGTTAATTCAGAGGTGACTACAAAGAATAAATTTGGGGCATTAGAAGGGGAAGATGATAAGCAAGATACTTTTACACACCAAGCAGATGAGGGTAATAAAAGTTTACCAGCACAGCAGAAAGCAGTAACACAGCAGGAGGGAAATAGAAGAGAAAGTGTGATATGGTCCTCTAATTTTCACATAAAAGAGAACAAGATGGGATTGGAGCAAATTGATAGCTTAGAAAATCCTATTGAAAAAGATACAGGCTCCAATGGGACACAACTGGAGGCAAACAAGGCAATGATTGATAAGGAAAGGGAAAGAGGGAAGATAAATGCACTGGAATTGCAGAAGGAAGATGATTTGGCAAGGAGAGGAGCGATAGTTTCAGCACACCTAATATTGAGAAGAAAATGGCACAAGAGATACAAAAAAAACTAGACACAGAAGAAGAAGAAAACATGGATGCTAACATACGTTGCATCAGTAGAGAGGGAGATCTATCTCCAAGACATATAGGACATTTGAAAGGATGATATGGGACTCACAAGAACAACAAATTGGGCATATCTTATGTTAATACAAAGAATAGAAGGGGCAAGGCCTTAAGTCTTGATCAATGATTAGTAAAATTATATTTTGGAATATCAGATCAGTAAAATCTCAAAATTCTTTTCAGAGACTACTGGATCTAAATAGAAAACATCACTACTCATACATTGCTCTCTTAGAGCCTTTTCAGAGTCCTTCAGAAATAAATAGATACAGGAGAAGACTTGGGAAACAACATGCCAAAGTTAATTGTTCTTCCAAAATATGGTTGTTTTGGGATGAAGAGTGGGAAGAGCTGGATTGTATTGACTCAGTGCAGCAGATTATTGTCTCTTTCAAACATAGAAATAATAATGCTCAAGTCAAGATTACAGCAGTTTATGCTAGATGTAGTGCCCTGGAGAGAATGGAACTGTGGGAAGACCTAGAAGAGGTGGCTTGCAACACAGATTGCCCTTGGATGGTAGGGGGAGATTTCACTACTATTATTGATGAGTCTGAAAAGTTGGGAGGATTACCTGTCTCACAAGTAGAATTAGAGGACTTTGTACAATGCATAAGCTCTTGTGAATTAAATGAGATAAAATTCTCTGGAAGTTGTTACACCTGGTGGAATGGCAGAATAGAGCAAGATTGTATATTTAAAAGACTGGACAGAGTCTTTGGGAATAATGCATTTATGGCTGAATTGCAGAATACAAAAGTCCAACATTTGATTAGGGAGGGTTCAGATCATGCCCCACTACATGTTACTTGCAGTACAGGCCAGGAGCAAAAATATAAGCCTTTTAGATTTCTCAACTTCTGGACAAAACATCATAGTTTTCAGAAAATAGTGGAGGATGTATGGAAGATGGAAGCAACAGGCTCACCATTCCCAGTAGTGCAAACCAAAATGAAAAGGGTGAAATTGGCTTTGGTGCAATGGAGTAGGACAACCTTTGGAAATATTTTTCAACAGGTAGCTACATTGGAGGATTTAATAGGGGCCAAAGAGGTTCAGTTAGAAATAAATGCATCAGAAGAAAATAGGACAACATTGAAGAAATCTGAGGCAGACCTAAAGAAATACCTGCACATTGAGGAAGAGTATTGGAAGCAAAAAGCAGGCATGAGATGGTTTAAAGATGGTGATAGAAACACTAAGTTTTTTCATGGTTTTGTGAATGGGAGAAGGAGAAAGATGCAGATATCTGTGATAAAAACCAGGCAAGGAGATACAATAACCACCACTCAAAATATTGGGGAAGAGGCAGTGAATGTGTTCAAGGAACAATTTAAGGAGACATATGTGCCTACAGATTTTTCAATGCTAGAACATATACCTAAAATGATATCAGAAGAACAGAATGAAGAAATGGGAAGATTACCAGCTGAAGAAGAGATCAAAGAAGTGGTATTTACATTAAATGGTGATAATGCAAGTGGACCAGATGGCTTCTCTAGACAATTTTTTCAAAGTTGTTGGGATACTGTGAAAGGGGATATAGTCAACATGGTAAGAGCCTTTTTTTGTGGTCAGGAGCTTCCTAAGTTTATAACTCACACCAATTTGGTTCTTATTCCTAAAAAGGAGGTGGTGGATAGTTTTGGTGATTTGAGACCAATAAGCCTANGTATTTGCATTAAATGGTGATAGTGCAAGTGGACCAGATGGCTTCTCTAGACAGTTTTTTCAAAGTTGTTGGGATACTGTGAAAGGGGATATAGTCAACATGGTAAGAGCCTTTTTCTGTGGTCAGGAGCTTCCTAGGTTTATAACTCTCACCAATTTGGTTCTTATTCCTAAAAAGGAGGTGGTGGATAGTTTTGGTGATTTGGGACCAATAAGCCTAAGCACATTCATTAACAAGATCATGTCAAGACTGTTACATGATAGATTAGTCAAAGTACTACCTTCTATTATATCCCAGAATCAAACAGGTTTTGTGAAAGAGAGAAGCATCACAGAGAATGTGCTTCTAGCTCAGGAGATCATCAGGGACATAAATAGGAGAAATAAACTTCACAATGTGATGGTGAAATTGGACATGGCTAAAGCATATGATAGAGTGTCTTGGATCTTCCTCACAAAGGTGTTAAGGAGTTTTGGATTTTCAGAAAGAATCATTGACATGGTGGTAAGGTTGATATCAAACAATTGGTACTCAGTGATTATGAATGGGCAGAGCTTTGGTTTTTTTCAATCTTCAAGAGGATTAAAACAAAGGGATCCTCTTTCTCCAACATTGTTTATCATAGTAGCAGAGGTATTGGCCAGAAATCTGAATCATTTATTCAGGGATCAGAAGTATAAGGGCTTTGGACTACCAAAGTGGAGCCCTGAGATTAATCATTTGAGCTATGTTGATGATACTATATTATTCTGCTCAGGACATTCATACTCAATGAAGAAAATGATGAAGGTGTTGAGAGAATATGAACAAGTGTCAGGTCAGATGATAAACCTAGACAAGAGCTTTGTATATTTGCATGAAAATGTGCATCTTGGTGTATGCAGGAAGATAAAAAGAATAACAGGTATTAAGCAGGGATCTTTTCCTTTCACTTATCTAGGATGTCCTATTTTCTATGGAAGGAAGAACAAAACTCACTTTGAAAGTTTGATAAAAAAGGTGATGAAGAGAATAAGCTCCTGGCAGAATAGGTTACTCTCCTTTGGAGGAAGATATGTCCTAATTGCCAATGTACTACAATCATTGCCAATATATGTATTTTCTGCCATGAACCCACCAGCTTGTGTCATTACCCAACTACATAGAATTTTTGCTAAGTTCTTTTGGGCTAACACTACTGGGGCCAAGAACAAGCACTGGATGAGCTGGGACAGAATGTGCTATCCAAGAGAGGAAGGAGGATTGGGATGGAGATCACTACATGATGTTTCAAAAGCCCTGTTTGCCAAGCTCTGGTGGAACTTTAGAACGTCCACAAACACTTTATGGGCATCTTTTATGTGGAACAAATACTGTAAGAAGCATCACCCTAATATTGCTCAGGGATATGGGACATCTCATGTTTGGAGAAGAATGACATCAATAAGGGAGGAAGTAGAACATGAAATCTGGTGGCAAAATAAGACAGGTATATCTAGTTTTTGGTTTGACAATTGGACCAAACAAGGAGCATTGTACCATATAGAAGATACTGCAAAGGAAGAGGAGGTGGAGGTTAGGGAGTTCAGTACAAAAGAGGGGTGGAACAGGGAAAAGTTGCTTCAGAATCTGTCACTGGAAATGACTGATCATATTATGGAGAACATTTCACCTCCAAACATTTTGTTTGGAAATGATGTGGCCTGGTGGATGGCAAATGAACAAGGAAGATTCACTGTTAAATCAGCTTGGCAGATTATGAGAAACAAACATGAAAATAGAAGAGACTTTGAGCTAATCTGGAATAAGGGGTTGCCTTTTAAGATTAATTTTTTCTTGTGGACAGTATGGAAAAGGAGGATTGCCACTGATGACAATCTTAAGAAGATGAGAATCAATATAGTGTCCAGATGTTGGTGTTGTGACAGGAAAAAGGAGGAAACAATGACACATTTATTCCTAATAGCCCCCATAGCCTACAAGCTATGAAGGTACTTTGCTCGTTTTGCAGGAATCAATATTGATGGAATACATCTTCAACAACCCATAATAGCTTGGTGGAAACATGAGGCAACACCAAAATTGCAGAGCATATTCAAAGCAATACCGGCCATCATCATGTGGACTTTATGGAAGAGAAGAAATGCCCTTAAGCATGGAAGTAACATCAGTTGGGAAAGAATGGTGGAAATGGCAATAGAAATGGTAAGGCAGATGGTGAAGACTCAGTTTCCATGGATAAAGAATATGAGATAGACTTGGCAAGACATAATACAAGGGCTCAATCAGTACAAGCCAAAGATACACTTCTTGAGGGTCACTTGGAAACCTCCTGAAGATCATTATGTAAAGTGTAACACTGATGGAGCATGCAGAGGTAATACTAGTTGGAGTTCTTTTGGGTTTTGTATTAGAGATGATAAAGGGGATCTAATATATGCTAAAGCTAAAGGTATTGGAATTGCAACAAATATGGAAGCAGAAACTGTTGCCATTTTAACAGCCCTTAGAGAGTGTTATAACAGAAAAATGCAGAATGTGATTGTTGAGACTGATTCACTCAGTCTCAAGAAAATCATTCAGCAGTCTTGGAGGGTTCCATGGGAAATAGCAGAAAAAGTGGAAGAGATCAGAGAGACTATGAAAAAGATTAGAACAAAGATCACACACATATTTAGAGAGGGTAATAGTTTGGCAGATTCATTGGCTAATATAGTTATAGAATCACAGGCAGAACATCAATATAGTTGTTTCCAGGAACTACCAGTGAAGGAAAAGAGGATTTTAAATGCAGACAAAGCACAAATTCCTACATTTAGAATTAGAACACGCACAATCATCCCACAATGAGTCCATGACAGGCCAGAAATCACACAAGATTAATTACATTCGACATCAAGCATTAACAGAGAAGGGCGAGGAACATTACTTATTCACAAATATTCTAGAAAGTAACATCAAGATCACCACACAGTATTTGATAGATAGGAGTAGTAAATTTTATTTTTAAAAAAAAAAAAGAGGGGGGGAGGGAGGGGGGAAGGGCAATGTAGATCGAGGAGGAGCAAACTCAGCTAAAAGGCTTCAATTAAGGAGGAATGCGGTGCAGATCAGAGCAACAAGTTGGTCCTTCATCATGGAAATGAAGCTAAGTCAAGCTGAAAATAAATGGAAGATTAAGAGAATAGATAAAGCAGGGAATGAAGCAAAATGGAGGAGAACATTACCTGAGCAGATTGAGCTTCATCATGGAGAACAATGGAGGAAGAACATCAAGAGTCAAAAGGGTAGCATCAAAGTAAGGAAATTTCGTTCATGTGAGTACTTTCCAATAAGAAACATATACCCTAATTGTAAGGGATTGGATAGTAAATGGATCGGGTCGTGTAGACCCATCCTATTTTTGCTTTGTTTTGTTTGGGCCATGGGCTTTGTACATATTTGGTTTGATTATTCAATAAAAGGTTGAAGAAGCCACCAAAAAAAAAACTTTAAAAAAAAAAAACTTAATAAGTAATACATTTAATTATTTTATTTCTCTATTTTTATCTGTGAATCACTTTTATATTTCAAATGTTACTATTAGATCATTAATATCATTAGTAAAAGAACATATGTCATTACATTTTAAAAAATTTAAAGTACCACAAATAAGACGCTTCAAATTTTATCCGTGCCATATAGATTTAGACAGAGAAAATAACGTATTATTTAAAAACTATGTGATGCTTATAATTTATAATAATTAAAAAATTAATTTTTTTAGAAAATATATATTAAAAAATTGAGTGGCTTTTCAAACTTCATCTGTGCCACATAAATTACAACAAAATAAGTAATATATATTGGGTCCATACTGGCACAAGCTCATGTATCTATTACTATATATATATATAAGAGGCTAGGAAGCAGTCCATTGGACATGTCTGCTTCCTAGCGAGGGTTAATTTTGATAATCTACTATTGTTATATGCTAAAAGACATTGTACTCCTTTATTTTATGATTGTACTATTATAATTTTGGACATTAAAACCAACTTTTGTTTTGCATTTTATCTTTAACCAGGCGAAAAGTTATCCAAAATTCTATGCACGTGGGCCCATCTTTTTCCCTCTATTCCATGTTGTTTAGTTTCATTGTATTTTTCTAATTTCATGATCTTACCTCTTACTTTGAAATAAGGCCTTGAAATAACAATTCGATTTCTCTTTAGTTTGTGTGTCACAATGTGTTGTTTTCACTTTGTATATAAATCACAAAATAATGAATTATTTAAAATATTTTATTACATATTTGAAAACTGCATAAAAAGTACTATAAATGAAAATAATTAACAACTTGAAATAATTTGATATCTAATACTCTAACTAATAATATAGAAATATGATGATTTGAAAACTTTAGTACTTTCTTTTATTTGACTTTTTATCTTGTTTTTCATTTAATTTGTTATATATTTGATAATTATATAAAAAATGTGTAAAATCATTATGTAATAACTTAAGATACTTTTAAAAACATAAGAAAAATCATATACAAAATTTTGTTGATTCTCTAATTTCATATTTACCACGTATATTGAAACAGAAGGAGTAATATGCATTGTTTGAAAAAACGTAAAAAAAAATACTATAAATCGTAGTAAAATAACAGCTAAAAATATTTAAGAATAGTATAAGAAATTTCCTTGACTTTCCTAAAATTATCCGTGTTACATAAAATGGAACAAAAAGAGTAACATATATTATTTGAAAATGACATAAAAGTAATAAAAATCACAATAAATTAACAACTTCAAATATATTTTTTTAAACAAAAAGTTTAGTTAACTCTCCAAATTTCATCGATATCACATAAAATTGAGACAAAAAATAATATATATTGGGCCCACACTGGTGCGGGCACCTAATATCTAGTATATATGCTAGGGGTGTCAAAAATGAACCCAAACATTGGTAACCCGCTCAGAATTTTAAGGGTTGGGCTCAAGATAATTTGAATTGGGTTCAATCTCAACTCACTCAAGTCTAACCCATTTTAAGAGAATTCTCAATTGAGCCCAATTCAATCTCCAATTTCAACCCGTTTTAAAACTCTTTACTATGATATGTTTCTAGATTAAAGGTATGAATTATTATCTATTTTACATTTTTAGGATTTATCTATCCATTTGTTAGTTTTTTGAAAAAAAAAATCTTGAGCGGAAATTTGAATTGTGATCATAAAAGTTAAATATCACTATGTTAAAATTATTGAGATTAATCAGGTCAANTAGTATAAGAAATTTCCTTGACTTTCCTAAAATTATCCGTGTTACATAAAATGGAACAGAAAGAGTAACATATATTAATTGAAAATGACATTAATGTAATAAAAGTCACAATAAATTAACAACTTCAAATATATTTTTTTAAACAAAAAGTTTAGTTAACTCTCCAAATTTCATCGATGTCACATAAAATTGAGCCAAAAAATAATATATATTGGGCCCACACTGGTGCGGGCACCTAATATCTAGTATATATACTAGGGGTGTCAAAAATGAACCCAAACATTGGGAACCCGCCCAACCCGCTCAGAATTTTAAGGGTTGGGCTCAAGATAATTTGAATTGGGTTCAATCTCAACTCATTCAAGTCTAACCCATTTTAAGAGAATTCTCAATTGAGCCCAATTCAATCTCCAATTTCAACACGTTTTAAAACTCTTTACTATGATATGTTTCTAGATTAAAGGTATGAATTATTATCTATTTAACATTTTTAGGATTTATCTATCCATTTGTTAGTTTTTTTTTTTTAAAAAAGCTTGAGCGGAAATTTGAATTGTGATTATAAAATTTAAATATCAATATGTTAAAATTATTGAGATTAATAAGGTCAAATTGGGTGGGTCAAGACCCAACCCGTTTTTTAGCCCATTTGAACCCAACACATTTGAGCCCAAAGTAAACTTGGACGGGTCAAGAACCAACCCAATTTCTATCTCAACCCATTTTAAATCTCTAATTTCAACCCAACCCATCCATTTGACACCCCTAATATATACTAATATTACTATATATAAGAGGCTAGGGAAGCAATTGTTCGTCAACATGTCTGCTTCCATAGCCAGGGGTAATATGTGTATTTACTTTAGTATTATGCTTAACTACTTTAGAAATCAATTTATTACTGACACTTCCACTTTTCTCTATGATGATGTCTTTTACATCAAGTATGTGCCCCTAACGATCTCTATGTAAGATTATTGTTTTCACGATCCTGATATTATGTATTAAAGTATTAATTCTTACATGTGGCATCCAAACTTGAATTGTTTGAACGGATAATCTTCATAAATTATATAACCGCATCAACCTTGGTAAGGTAATCAAGAGTAATCGCTGCCCACCACCCCTAAATATATAAATAATTTTGTTTTGTTTTAGATTGCACAAATTCTAAAAAAGTTTAATCTTCCCATAATGCAATAATTATGTTTTGTTTTAGATTGTGCAATAAATTAAAGTGGTCGTTATACTAAACAATAAATAATAGTGCAATATAGTTTGTTAGTCACCAAAGTGACCAAACTAGAGAAATTAACGTCTACACATATAATATTTATGATAACTTGACATATGTGGATTAGTACAATTCATTATTTATTGGCATATTTAGTATTCCAAGAGAGACTGAGTCTGTTTTTTCAACCTGATGCATGTATTATGTTTCTATAGTTTGTTAGTCACCAAAGTGGTCAAACTAAAAATGTATAAAATTATTCACATGCACAAAAAAATTATATTATGTGTGCATTTATATTCATATAGTTTGTTAGTCACCAAAGTGGCCAAACTAGACAAATTAACGTCTACATATATAATATTATGATCACTTGATGCATGTATTATGTTTCTATAGTTTGTTAGTCACCAAAGTGGCCCAAAGGTGAATATATCATTCTACGAATAGTAAAAATTTATGAGGTACATTAATATCTTTTCAAACATATATTGTATATCCAAAAATATCGTACATGTTTTTATTAAAAATATTCAATTACCTATTAAAGATAAAAATGACATTTAAATTATGATAATGTGTTGTAGTATCTACCCAAAGAAGAATTACGATATATTCTTATCGCTTTACTAAATTCACATTACTTTTTTATTTGTGAGCATGTATATCTATTTTGCAGTTATTCCTCTTCATTCGTATGCTTCATCTGTTACTATGTTCAATGGTTTGAATTTATCTGAATGCATGAACAAGTCAAGTTCCACTTAAGTGTGATGGATCTTGACTTGTCTTTGTTGAATGACAAACCTACTGCCATTACTGATAAGAGTAGTGAGGATGAGAAGTATTTTCATAAATCATGGGGGCATTCTAACAGATTAAGCCTTATGTTTATGCAAATGACTGTTGCTAACACCATTAAGATTACTATTCCACAAACAGAAAGTGTCAGGGAATACCTAAAGTTTGTGGAAGAACATTTTTATTCTGCTGATAAGTCTCTCGCTGGTACACTAATGGTTGAACTCACGACCATAAAGTTTGATAGGTCGCGCTATCACGACCCGGGAGCACCCCATAGTCATAACCGACGTACTCGACCTCGAAGAGGTCTAATACAAGCCTCTTAGCATTCATTCATCGCATAGACACTAAAACCATAAAGAATTAAAAACTTTCTTTACCAAGAAAACATTTCATAAAGAAAAAAAATAGAAAGCGAAAGACTTTCTAGACTTTATGCATGATGTCTCAAAACCATCTAATACTTTAGAGTACAAAATTCGGGACTAATCCCATACACAACTTAAACAATACTAAAAAGACATAAAAGAACATATTGGGTATTGCCCTCGAATATATGAGGACTCACCAAGTCTTCATCTTCAACACTTAGAAACCTATCAAATAGCCATGACATGTCATCATCTCCAAATCCCTACACTTTAGTCCAAAAAGGGAAAGAAAGGGGTTAGCACAATTAAGTACTAAGTATGGAAACCATGCAAAAACATGCTAAAAAGGACATTTGGTTGAAAGTCATGTCTTATGCCATTTTAGTAAAACTTCATGAACATTGACATATTAGACATATTATAGAACATGACCAACATATAAGACGTTAACCATATTATAGACATACTCAACATTTTCACCGCATAACTCATTTCATCATCCAAGGACCCTTATCTAAAGTTACCCTAAGACACACTTGAGTGAGACATGAAATGGCCGCCCATACAACCTCTTCATACACACCTAAGTGTTCTTCAAGGCTACTATAGACAAGAACCATCATGCTTCAAGGTAACATACCAAGTAACTCACTTCATTAACATAAGCTATTCATTCAACACATCATTTAGACAATAAGTCAACATTCTTCTTTAAAGCCATTTAGGACACATTCATGCATTTAAGGGACTTCACACTTTAGTCATATAGACTTAGAGAACTCACTTTAGCACCTTCAAAGGCTACTCGTGTCATGTGTAGATAGCATCCCATACTACTACCTACACGGTGTATAACCTATCAAGTAACTAGAGTTCACATTAAGGTCATCAAGTTCTACACTTAAAGATCCAAGTGTCAAGAATGCTCATAGCACCANCTTTTGATGTTTCATCTTTTGGCAGAGAAAAATAGTTTATCACCTTTATCAATGAATTTTCACATTATGGATTTATCTATTTGTTGAAAGAAAAAATCTCAAGCAGCGGACACTCTCAAAGTGTACGCTAATGAGGTTGAAAGACAATTAGATAGGAAAGTGAAAATCATTAGGTCAGATAGAGGTAGTGAATATTATGGAAAGTCTAACGAATAGGGACAATGTCCAGGTCCATTTGTAAAATTCCTCCAAGGGAATGGCATATGTGCACAATATACTATGTCATGAACACCTCAACAAAATGGTGTTGCAGAAAGGCGTAATCGAATACTTATGGATATGATTAGGAGTATGATGCGTAGTTTATTATTATTCAAATAATTGTGGATGTATGATCTTAAAACCGTTATATATTTATTGAACATAATTCCTAGTATGGCAGTTCCATAGACCCCTTTTGAACTATGGATTGGAAGGAAACCTAGTTTAAGACACCTGCATGTTTGGGGTTGTTAAGTGGAAGCTAGAGCTTATAATGCACATGGAAAGAAATTAGATTCTCGAATGGTAAGTGGTTACTTTATTGGTTATCTAGAGAAATCTAAAGGATATAAGTTTTACTGTCCAAATCATAGTTCAAAAATTGTTGAAATCGGTAATGCGAAATTCTTGAAAATGGTGAAGTTAGTGGGAGTGTTAAACGACAAAGTGTGGAAATTAATGAGGTAAGGGTAAAAATTCCATTGCCCATGAATGTACCTACTTCCACACCAATAACAAATGTTGTTCCTCTTGCTGAAGAACACTTTAACAATGTTGANAATTCTTGAAAATGGTGAAGTTAGTGGGAGTGTTAAACGACAAAGTGTGGAAATTAATGAGGTAAGGGTAAAAATTCCATTGCCCATAAATGTACCTACTTCCACACCAATAACAAATGTTGTTCCTCTAGTTGAAGAACACTTTAACAATGTTGAACAATATTTGGGTGAAACACTTCAAGAAGGAACTAACTCACAAGTATCTGACGCAAAGGAACCACAAACAGTGCCATTAAGAAAATCTCAAAGAGAAAGAAAATTGGCCATTTCAGATGATTATGTGATTTATTTGCAAGAGTCAGATTTTGACATTAAAATTAATAAATATCCGATTTCATTTTCATAGGCCATAAAAAGAATTGAGTCTTATAAATGGGTTGATTAAAATCCATGGAATACAACAAAGTCTCGGAACTCGTTCAATTACCAGAAAGTTCTAAACAAAAAAAATCGAATGTAGATGGGTTTTCAAGACCAAATGTGATTCTAATGGTAATATTGAACGATATAAAACCAAACTTGTTTCCACAATTCATGCATTATGGCTGCAGAACTTTATTTCAGGATTTGGGGTTGTCGACACCATTACCAGGCCGCTGAAAATTTATTGTGATAATACTGCAACAATATTCTTCTCCAAGAACGATAAGTACTCCAAAGGTGTCAAACATATGGAATTAAAGTACTTTACTGTCAAGGAAGAAGTTCAGAAACAAAGAGTGTTACTTGAGAATATTAGAACTGATATCATGATTGCAGATCCGTCAACAAAGGGCTTACAACCAAAGAAATTTAAAGAACATGTTCAAAGAAAGAGTTTGGTTGTACTTATGATTGATACATTTATGATGTTTTTACACTCTAAGCTCAAATATGTGTTTCTGATATACATTAATGAATATCTTGTTTCTCATAATGGTGTACACATTATTGTTTTGAGAAATTACAAGATAAATTTGTATGAAACATTATTGTGGACCGTAATGTTATATGCTTTATAGCTTATTAACCTAGTATGATAAGTTGCTAATGTAGTAGTATATGGAAGGACGTATGTAGTTTAAAATTTATGTACAACCGCCATAACTCACATTAGTAGTTTGTTATATTGTGGTATGTATGATGGACATTATAGAAGAGATTTATTGTGTGCGCAACTAATGTTTATGAAATATTAATGTTATATGGTCATTGGGCCAAGTGGGAGAATGTAAGAATTATTAATTATTTCTTACTTATGGCCCAAGTTTACTTGTAGCCCAAGTAAAACCTTAAATAATATTTCATGAATATATAATAGATCTCGTTCGTACATTGGTTATTTGATGGATGTACCAGATTAAGTCTTAACCTCTATAAATTGGTCCTCTCTCCACCCATTAGGGTTACCACATATTTTCTACATTAATTCCATCGCTGACGGTTGTGGTAACGAAAAGCTAGGGCAAGGAGGTAGAAAACAATTTATTACTAACGCTTCTGCTTTTCTCTGTGATGATGTCTTTTACATCAGTTTATGCCCCTAACGATCTCTATGTAAGATTATAGTTTTCAAGATCCTAATATTATGTATTAAAGTATTTAATCTTACATTTATTCCAAGTCTCTTAATAAATATGGACCCCACCTCACAATTCCATTCCATTTCATTCTCTTTAATTACTCAATTTATACTATTTTATTTTATAAAGTATGTATTATTGTTGTCCCTTCAATTTTAATTTATTTGTCTTACTTTCTTTTTAATTTATAGTATACTCAAAGATTATGTTGAAGAAACTATAAATTATTATAATTAACAACTTAAAATATATTATTACAAATTAGAAAAAATTTAGTTGACTTTTAAAATTCTATCGGTGACACATGAATTTGAAAATACTTAAAAGAACATATACGGAAATTTTGGTGGACTCTCCTAATTCCATATGTGTCACATAAATTGGAATAAAAAGAGTAACATATATTATTCGAAAATAACATAATTTTTTTATAAATCATAACAAATTAGCAATTTAAAATATTTTAGAAAAAACCTAAAAAAAATATATTTTAACTCTCCAAATTTCATCTGTATCACATAAATTAAGATTTAAAAGTGACATATATTGGGCTCGTATTGGCACAGACACCTAATATCTACTCCCTCTGTCCCTAATTACTAATCCATTTTTAATTAACACACCTATTAAGAAATCAATTAATGATATAGTGAGTTTACCATTTTACCCCTATTAATTATGAAGTGGATGAAAAGTTTTGCATTTTAAAAAGTCATTAGTCATTTAATTGAGAATATAATAGGTAAAAAAATTTTGTTCTTTCTTAATTTGTCAAAATGGACAAGTAATTAGGGACAAATATAAAAGAAAAAGTGGACAAGTAATTGGGAATAGAGGGAGTAGTATATATACTAAGTCACATGGAAAGGACATAAAGTGGGACCTACAAGTGCAAGTCCTTTTCCGAAGTAAATACGTTTTATTACTCAATAATGAAAAAATATGTATGTGTGCGCAATCTGGTACAAGATAAATCATAGAGCAAAAATATGAAGGAGTACCCAAAATGCTCCTCGCAAGTAGTACAGAAAGGGAACATCAAGCGTGAAATTCACATAATATCCAAATTGTATAACCGGGAGTCATACCATTGAATTTAACTTGAGACTAATTTTGATTAAGAATGACCAAGTTCTTGAACTTTGTTCTTTGCTTCCTTCTCATTATTTCAGCTGCATTGGATATTAGTCAAGTCAATGCACAACACAGATGTACCAAAATTTTAAATCCAAAAGGATGTGTTCTTATTGATTGCAAAAAAGAATGCTTTGAGAAACACAATGAGAATGGTCTTTGCTCAAGTGGTGGTACTATTGGCCAATATGTTTGTACTTGTCTTTACAATTGTACCCTTGATGAATCAAATTCTCTGAATTAATTTTTATTCAAACACACAAAAAAAAAAAAAGTATCACCGGGAATCTAAGGACTACTCCGTCAATTCATGTTGACGGGAATGAAGCTCATCTCTTATTAATTAATAATAGCAAAGTATTACTTTCTTTGTCTAAATTTATGTGACACTTTTCATTTTTCGAGAGTCAAAGATTTTGAAATTGACCGAAAAATTTCACATGAATTCTTCAAATTCTGTGAAATAAAATTTATATATTTGTAAGCAAAAAGTACTAAAATTCACAATAATAGACAGTTCAAAATATTTTTAAAATATATGAAAAATGTACGATAAAAAGTAGACTTATTTGAATTTCAAAATTCAAAAAAGCCACATAAACTGTCCCATAGAGGGATTAGTAGGGGGAATCATTATTAGCATAGCAATGGTTATTAGAATTATTTAAAGGGTATATATTGATTATATTAACAGACAAAAACTAATGTAGTTTACTCATATGAGCATCATTCTCTACTTTCTCCTTGCATTCTATAGTATAGTTTTAGTATATACTAATTGTGGGGTCCATCCCCATTTGCCAAATCTCACAATGTCAAAAGGTTGGCAGATTTGGAAGATATTGGATATACATGTGCAGATTTTTTCAAAGGTTGGTAAACTGCAAAGAAGAAAAAAATGTTTTTCTTCTGTAGCATAGTTGGAAAAATACTGCACTTGTTATCTATAAAAGGGAGAGTCTTCTTCAAACTCAAAATGCACCAAAAACAAAGGAGAGAAAAGAAGAGTGAGGCATCACAAGGGAAATTAGTCTATGAGAAAAAAATAGAGAGTGTGAGCGATATTGTAGTGAGGTGGAAAAATCAAAAGAAGGTTATTTCTTTTGAAGTGTGTAGTGGTCTTTGGAGTTTTTACTCAGACCTACAAGTGTAAAAATCCTTACTATAGTGATATCCGTTGCTCCTCTCGGGCCGTGGTTTTTCCCTTATTCAGGAGGGTTTCCACGCAAAATCTTGGCGTCATTATTGCTCTTTTTATTCTTGTTGATTAACCACATTGTTGTGTTCCACTTTTATTGCTTTTATTACTGCAAATATTATTTCTGTTGCGGGTTTATTCCTAACAATTGGTGTCAGAGCACATGTTCTACTCATTTACAAAAATATTTTTGCAGCTTATCGTACTATACTTAGTGAAAAAAATGTCTGGAGTAATGTACGAGGTAACAAAATTCAAATAGCGGTTTCTCAACGTGGCAGAGAAGGATGAGAGACTTGCTCATCCAACAGGGTTAGCACAAGGCACTAGGCGGCAAATCCAAAAGCCCAAATCCATGAAACTTAGGGATTGGGAAGAAATGGTTGAAAAGGCTTCCAGTGCAATCAGGTTGCACTTAACAAATGATGTGGTTAATAACATCATCGATGAAGAGAGTGCATGTGGCATTTGGACAAAGTTAGAAAATCTATACATGTCCATAACGCTGACAAATAAATTGTACCTAAAAAAGCAGTTATATGCCCTACATATGGGTGAAGGTACACATTTTTTGTCCTATTTAAATGTGCTTAATAGACTACTCACGCAGCTAGCAAACCTCAGAGTAAAGATCGAGGAGGAAGATAAAGACATAGTGCTCCTAAACTCGTTACCATCTTCCTACGATGATTTGGCAACAACCATCTTACATGGTAAGGACTCTATTGAGTTGAAGGATGTCACATCAGCCCTTCTGCTTAATGAGAAGATGAGAAAAAAGCCTGAAAATCACGGACAGGCTCTCATCACAGAAAGTAGAGGCAGAAGTTACCAAAGGAGTTCAACCAACTATTGTAGATCCGGAGCTCGTGGAAAGTCTAAGGTCCGATCAAAATCAAAGGCCAGAAATTGCTACAATTGCGAACAACCAGGTCAGTTCAAAAGAGATTGTCCGAATCTAAAAAGAAGCAAAGGAGAAAGCAGTGGCCAAAAGAATGTTGACAACACAGTTGCCATGGTGCAAAATAATGACAATGTTGTTCTCCTCATAAACGAGGAAGAGGAATGCATGCACTTGGAAGGTGTAGAGTTGGAATGGGTGGTCGACACAACAACATCTTACCATGCCACACCAGTAAGAGATGTCTTTTGCAGATATATAGCAGGTGATTTTGGCAATGTGAAAATGGGTAACACAAGTTACTTAAAGATTGTGGGGATCAGAGATGTTTGCACAAAGACAAATGTCGGATGCACATTAGTTTTGAAAAATGTGTGCCACGTACCTGATTTACGGATGAACTTGATCTTGGGATTTGCTTTGGACCGAGATGGATATGAGAACTACTTTGCAAATAAAAAATGGAGACTTACCAAAGGGGCATTGGTGATTTCAAAAGGAGTTGCTCGTGGCACGTTGTACATGACAAATGCAGAAATATGCCAAGGTGAATTGAATGCGGCTCACGAAGAGATTTCTACAGATTTGTGGCATAGAAGAATGGGTCATATGAGCGAGAAAGGTTTGCAAATTCTTTCCAAAAAATCACTCATCTCTTTAGCCAAAGGTACAACGATAAAACCTTGTAACTACTGTTTATTTGGTAAGCAACATAGAATCTCATTTCTGACATCATCTGAAAGAAAGTTGAATATACTTGATTTGGTATATTCTGATGTTTGTGGTCCAATGGAGATAGAATCGATGAGAGGTAATAAATACGTTGTTACCTTTATTGATGATGCTTCACAAAAATTGTGGGTTTATATCTTGAAAACCAAAGATCAGGTGTTTCAAGTATTTCAAAAGTTTCATGCTTTAGTAGAAAGAGAGACGGGTCGGAAGCTAAAACGTCTCCAAACTGACAATGGAGGTGAGTACACTTCAAGAGAATTTGAAGAGTACTGTTCAAATCATGGAATCAGACATGAAAAGACAGTTCCTGGAACCCCACAACACAATGGTGTAGCTGAGAGAATGAATCACACCATTGTTGAGAATGTGAGAAGCATGCTCAGAATGGCTAAATTACCTAAGTCATTCTGGGGTGAAGCAATTCGGACAGCATGTTATCTTATCAATCATAGTCCATCAGTTCCATTGGAGTTTGACATTCCGGAGATAGTTTGGATCAACAAGGATATGTCTTACTCGCACCTAAAGGTGTTTGGTTGCAAAACTTTGGCATATGTACCGAATGAGCAGAGAACCAAGCTAGATGATAATTCAGTTCCCTGCATATTCATCGGATATGGAGATGAAGAATTCAGGTACAGATTGTGGGATCCTGTAAAGAAGAAGGTCATCAGAAACAGAGATGTAATCTTCGGAGAAAGTGAAGTTGGAACTGCCGATGCTCTATCCGAGATGGCCAAGGAAAAGAATGGTATAGTCCCTAATCTTGTTACCATTCCTTCTAATTCTAACCATCCCATAAGTGCAGAATGTACGATCGATGAAGTTGCTAAACATGAAGAGCAACCTAATGAGATTGTTGAGCAGGGGGAGCAACTTGGTGATAATACCGAGCAAGTGGAGTACCCGAAAGAAGAAGAACAATCTCAACCTATGAGGAGATTAGAAAGACAAAGGGTAGAGTCATCCAAGTACCCTTCCTCAGAGTATGTCCTCATCAATGATGAAAGGGAGCCAGAAAGTCTTAAAGAAGTGTTGTCTCATCCAGAAAAGAGCCAATAGATGAAAGCCATACAAGAAGAGATGGAATCTCTACAAAAAAATGGCACATACAACCTAGTTGAACTTCCAAAAGGCAAAAGACCGCTAAACTGCAAGTGGATCTTTAAATTCATGAAAGATGGAAATGGTAAGTTGGTCAGGTACAAAGCTCGATTGGTTGTAAAAGGCTTCGAACAAAAGAAAGGTATTGATTTTGATGAAATTTTTTCACCTGTTGTCAAAATGACTTCTATTCGAACAATTTTGAGCCTAGCAGCTAGCCTAGATCTTGAAGTGGAGCAATTGGACGTGAAAACTGCATTTCTTCACGGAGATTTGGAAGAATAGATTTATATGGAGCAACCAGAGGGATTTGAAGTATCTGGAAAGAAACACATGGTGTGCAAATTGAATAAGAGTCTTTATGGGTTGAAACAGGCACCAAAGCAATGATACAAAAAGTTTGACTCTTTCATGAAAAGTCAAATGTACACAAAGACCTATTCTGATCGATGTGTATACTTCAAAAGCTTTTCTGACAACAATTTTATTATTTTATTGTTGTATGTGGATGACATTTTAATTGTAGAACAAGACAAAGGTTTGATTGCAAGGTTGAAGAGGGATTTGTCCAAGTCATTTGACATGAAGGACTTGGGACTGGCACAACAAATTCTAGGGGTGAAAATTGTTCGAGAACGAACAAAAATAAAGTTGTGGCTATCTCAAGAGAAGTACATTGAACGTGTACTAGAACGCTTCAACATGAAGAGTATTAAACCTGTTAGCACGCCTCTTGCGAGTCATCTGAAGTTGAGCAAACAGATGTGTCCTACAACAAAAGAGGAGAAAGAGGGAATGACCAAAGTTCCTTATTCTTTAGCAGTGGGGAGTTTGATGTTTACAATGGTGTGTACAAGACCTGATATTGCTCATGCAGTTGGTGTTGTTAGCAGATTCCTTGAATGTACTGGAAAAGAGCACTGGGAGGCAATTAAGTGGATACTTAGGGACCTAAGAGGTAACCCAAGAGACTGCTTGTGTTTTGAAGGATCTGATCCAATCTTGAAAGGCTATACAGATGCTGATATGGCAGTTGACCTCGATAACAGAAAATTCACTACTGGATATTTGTTTACATTTTCAGGGGGAGCTATATCATGGTAGTCAAAGTTGCAGAAGTGTGTTGCACTCTCTACAACGAAGGCAGAGTATATTGCAGCTACTGAAGCTGGCAAAGAGATGGTATGGCAGTAACGATTTCTTCAGGAACTTGGATTGCATCAGAAAGAGTATGTCATCTATTGTGACAGTCAAAGTGCAATAGACTTGAGCAAGAACACGATGTATCATGCAAGGACGAAGCATATCGACGTGAGATGTCACTGGATTCATGAAAAGATAGAGGATGGATCTATGCATGTCATGAAGATCCCTACTAGTGAAAACCCTTCGGATATGCTGACCAAGGTGGTATCAAGAGACAAGTTCGAGCTATGCAAAGAACTTGTCGGCATGCACTCAAGCTAGAAACTTAGAGCTACCTCTTTCAGGTGAATGGGTTTGAAGGGGGAGATTGTGGGGTCCATCCCCATTTGCCAAATCTCACAATGTCAAAAGGTTGGCAGATTTGGAAGATATTGGATATACATGTGCAGATTTTTTCAATGGTTGGTAAGCTGCAAAGAAGAAAAAATTGTTTTTCTTCTGTAGGATAGTTGGAAAAATACTGCACTTGTTAACTATAAAAGGGAGAGTCTTCTTCATTCTCAAATTGCACCAAAAACAAAGGAGAGAAAAGAAGAGTGAGGCATCACAGAGGAAATTAGTCTGTGAGGAAAAAATAGAGAGTGTGAGTGATATTGTAGTGAGGTGGAAAAATCAAAAGAGGGTTATTTCTTTTGAAGTGTGCAGTGGTCTTTGGAGTTTTTACTCAAACCTACAAGTGTAAAAATCCTTACTATAGTGATATCAGTTGCTCCTCTCGGACCGTGGCTTTTCCCTTATTCAGGGGGGTTTCCACGTAAAATCTTGGTTTCATTATTGCTCTTTTTATTCTTGTTGATTAACCGCATTGTTATGTTCCGCTTTTCTTGCTTTTATTACCGCAAATATTATTTCTGTTGCAAGTTTATTCCCGACACTAACAACCACTTTTGCATTGTAGTGCAAAAATTGCAGCGAAGGCCAAAATAGAGGAGAAAGCACGAAATGGAAAATCCTTTGCTCACACCCTATAAAATAGGTAACTTTCAACTTTCTCACAGGTACTTTTGACTTTCTTGTTTAAAAATAGTTTCATATAATATATTTTTGGTGCTGTCTGGAATATAGATTGCTTGATAATGCACTTCTTATGGTTGAAATGGATGATTTTGATCAAAGAAATCCTGAATTTATAACTCTATTACAATTTACGAATAATGAACGGAATGATAACTTGTCTTGTTGGATCTTTTGCCATTTATATCAAATGCCTCATGTGAACTTCATAAATCAGATGAGATTGTATGGGAGTCGAATAACATATTTGAAAGCTTGTGCTCTTCAAGGTATTTAGAAAATTAATGGCTCAATCTTTGAATCAATATAAACATAAGGAAGCTCATAACCTACTAAATCTTCATAGCATTAATTTTATGCCACACAACATAAATCCACTAGTTTAGAGCATAATTACGTACCTTCCAATAAATTTTCAAAATTATTATTCGTGCTAGATTTTGGTCCTTAAGTATATGTATGGATGCGTTCACTACATGTATCTCAGATATATGAAGTCAAAAGTAGGTGTAATTTGTTTAAGATACATTGTATTTAATTGGATTCACTTGTATGTGAGATACACTAATTCTCTCGCTCGCTTCTCTCCTATCTCACTCGTTTCTCTCCTCTCTTGCTCGCATCTCTCCCTATTTATATGTATTTCAAAATATATCTTGAATGTATCTAGTATCCCAAATACATGTATATAATGTAATTCACATGTATCTGGAGTACATTGACTCTCTCTTCCTCTCTCAGTCGGTTCTCTCCCTATGTATCTATATTTTAGAGCATATATAATAGACAAAATAAATGTATCTAAGCGTATCTGACTTGAAATCTAGTATGAAATTATTAATTAGTGAAATAATATGTAATTATTTTAAAGTATATGCAGAATTGATAAATATGGTAGAAATGTTTGTTTAAGTAGGTAGTTTTATTAAAGGATTTTTTGTGTGAATAATATTCACCACTACTCTATCCATAACTACCCGTCACTACCATAACCAACTATGTCATCACATCTACTACCACCACCGTTGCCAACCACCTACCACAACTATCATCACAATCAACAACACTATCAACTACTACTGTTAGTCTCTACCACACCTACAACTTTCGTAATTATTGTTATATCCATTGTCATCACCATCATTTCACCACCACCACTGCCAACAATTACCATAATTATAGTCAATCCCTACTTTTATTATCATAGCTAGCACCACTGTCAGTTTTCCACCAACGAACGAAAATGATATTTCATGTTTTTTATCAAATAAATAAATTAAACATATTTAGATGTTGAATAACAAAGGATCTTCATAATCCAGTGTTGAAATCTAGAGACAACACCAAATGTGTTTATCTTAATGAAATCAAATGAGGCTTAAGTGATCTTTCTCGTCTTACTTAAATTCAAGCGCTTTTTTTTTGGATGAGCATTGAGTTTGGAGTTTTGACATCCTAGTGATGCATATAGCCCTGTGAATTTGACCGATAAAAGTATGAACTAGTTCTTATTATGACACTTTATATGTTATCCAGAGTTGTGTTGACACCATTAACAAGGAAAAGATCATATGGCAATGTTCCTCAAGCTCATGCTATCATTTTTACTCACAAAGAAGCACAAATGGCAGTTTTCTTATATCAGAAGCTACAGGAGTTGCTCATGCAATTTACCAAGTTTAATCTGTAGTTGTAATTGATTTCCTCCCAAATACACTTTTGAAATACTTTATTAATTAAAGGTACAAAAATACACCTGGTATATGGAGGAAGGATCAAGTTGAGGCCTAGAAACCAATTGTAAATGCCATCCATGACAAAGGAGGAATCTCTTTTTGCCAACTTTGGCATACATGGAGAATTTCTACCAAAGGTAACTAGATTTGTTTTAGTAGTTTTAACCAATTTATCTATCGTTAAATGTAACTCCTGCTCCTTTTCACTATAGATTTCCAACCCAATGGACAAGCTCCTATCTCCAGCACAAACAAGCCAATAAAAACTCAAATTAGTTCTAATGGCCTAGATGATGAACAATATACACCACCATGACAGTTGAGGACGGATTAAATTCCTCAAGTTGTTAACAATTTCCGAATTGCTGCTAGAAATGCCATTGAAGCTGGTAAAACTTTTTGGTCAACTTGTTTACTTTGATATATACAAGTTGTTTCAGTCTGAAATTCTAGAGTACAAAATCATTGTTTCACATTTTCTATTTTTAAGATGTATAAAGACAAAAAAATATAAAATAAGTTGGATATATCACTATTTGACTAATCCTAATGACCTTTATGAAGTTTAACATAGTTTTATCTCCACCATTTGGCAATGTAAACTTAGTAAAATAGGATGACCTTTTAGTATTCCATATATTTAGAATGTTCTTGCTTCTTAGAATCTTTTAGCTAGCATGGTGTAGCTGTCATATCTGAACATTGGATTAGAACTTGTAATGTAAACGATAAAGCAGAGAAACATGATGTACTAATTGCAACATAATGTGTGTGAACAATATGACTTTCGCAACCAAAATGACATCTCGTTGGTGCTCTCTGGAGAAATTTAAACCATAATGAAGTGTGGGTGGTAGTATGGGATGTCATCCGTGTATTGCATGAGTAGGCTTTGAGAGGGTCATAGTGAGTTCTCTAAGTCTTAATGGCTAATGTATGAATGTGCTCTTATGATGAAGTTAATGAGAATGATGATATAATGTCTAATGAATGAAGGTGCTCTAAATGAAGCTAATGAAGAATGTTGATTTATATGCTTAAATGTAATGATGCATGCTATACTTGGATCGTATTATGAGTTACTTCCCTGTCATTATGTATTGAGTATGAATGTGCCTTGTCTATGGTGGCTTCAAATGAGTACTTAGTGTGAGTAGTAGTATGAGATGCTACTCATACATTGCACAAGTATGACTTAGGGTTGCCTTAGATGATGGTCCTTATGTGATGATATGACTTAGGTAATGTTTATGCCTCTTATGTATGATTATTGCATGAAGATGGAAAAGTTGAATGGTAAGTTCACTTTTGGTGACTTTAATATGGTACCTTGGTGTGGATGGTGGTATGGGACGCTATCCATACATTGCACAAGGTATAACATGAGGGTTACTTGAAGTGAAGGCTTAATGTGAAGGTAATGGTTTATATGATGATTATGTCTTGAATGTGAGTTATGACTTGTATGTTGGTTATGTTGGAATATTATTCCTCTTATGTTTATGATCATGAAGTTTTATCAAAATGGCATACAAACATGACTTTCAAAAAATTGTCCGTTTTAAGCATGAATTTTGCGTGGCTTCTATACTTAGTACTTAATTGTGCTAACCCATATTTCTCCATTTTTACCAAAATGTGGGGTTTGGAGATATTGGTGTTCTATACTTGAAGAATAGGTTTCTTAAGATCTTGGAGATGAAGACTTACTGAGTCCTCATAGTTATGGGGAAAAGATCTACTATGTTCCCTTTATGTATATCTTTGTATGTTTAGAGTTTTTTATGGGCTAAGTCCCAATGTTGTATTCAAAGTATTATATGCTTTGAGACAAAGTCTTCCGCTTGCTTTTTAATGAAAAATGTCTTCGGTTGTAAAGGAAAATTTTAATTCCTCTCTATTTTCCTATGCTCTTATGTTCAAGAATGCTATGAGGCTTGTATGAAATCCCTTCATGGTCGAGTACGCTGTGTCACGTCTATGGGGTAGCCTTGGGTCATGACACGATTCTAGGGCACATATGAGTAAGTTCCTATTTGGAGTATCTGACTTGGTGAAGACATAGTGCAGAAATGCAATGTTGTTAGATGATATGAATATCTCTAGGCTCATGACTCATGCTCAACGGGTTGAGGGAGATAAGCTTAGTGAACAGGCTAAGGACAATAAGAAGGCTAGGGCATGCAACTATGATTACTCTCACCAGAAATAAGGTGGTGTTAATCGCTCGCAGTTTCAGCAAAGGTGTTCAGCTCCAGCACCTTCATCATCTAATGCTCCATCCCTCAGGTTTTGAGAGGATCAGAAAGGTAGGGCATCAAGCTCTAAGTCACAGGGGAGTGTTTCAGGAAATATGACCTATCCAACTTGTCCAAAGTGTGGTAAGAACCATCTAGGCGAGTATCTTGTAGGAAAGGAAAGATGTTATAGGTGTGGTCAGTTTGGTCACAGTTTAAGAGATTGCCCTTCTTCTAAACATGGACAATGAGGGATTAATAGTAGGGCTCAGTCTACATCTCCAGCAGAACCAGCAAGTCGCCCAAGTCAACAGGGTACTTCATTTGGTACATGTGGCGGTCAGCGCCAGAACAGGTTGTCTGCTCTCCAAGCTTTCCAGGACCAGGAAGATTCTCCTGATGTGGTCACTGGTACGTTACGAGTCTTTCACTTAGATGTTTAAGCTTTGTTAGATCCAGGGGCTACTCTTTCCTTTGTAACTCCATATATAGCAGTAAACTTCGGTGTCAGTGCATAAACTCTCTCAAAACCCTTCTCAGTCTCTACTGCAGTTGATGACCTAGTTATAGCTAGGTGGGTATACAAAAAACCATTGTCAGAATCTTGGATGACCTCGTCCATTGGACCCTGTGTAGGTCTTGTAGAGTTAGAAATGGCAAACCTTGATATCATTCTGGGCATGGGTTGGTTACATTCCTGTTATGTCTTATTCAATTGTAGAACTAGGATCGTTCGTTTCCAATTTCCAGACGAGCTAATCTTAGAATGGAAGGGTAGTAGCTCAGTGCCAATAGGTCGATTTATCTCTTACCTTAAGGCAAGACAGATGATTTGCAAGGGGTATCTCTATCATCTAGTTCGGGTTAAAGATTCCAGCTCCAAAACCCTAACTCTTGAGTCAGTTCCAATAGTAAATAAGTTCCTAGAAGTGTTTCTAGAAAATCTTCCCAGAATTCCTCCCAGAAGGGAAATCGACTTCGAAATTGATATCTTTCCAGATACCCAGCCTATTTCTATTCCTTTTACAAAATATATCCAGCTGAGCTTAAGGAATTGAAAGAGAAGTTGAAATACCTTCTAGATAAGGGCTTTATCAGACCTATTATTTCCCCATGGGGTGCTTTAGTGTTGTTCGTGAAAAAGAAAGATGGTTTTCTCAGGATGTGCATTGACTATCGGCAGTTGAACAAAGTCACAATCAAGAATAACTACCTTATCTCCAGGATTGATGACTTATTCGACCAACATTAGGGTGCTAGTCATTTTTTGAAGATAGACAT
This sequence comes from Solanum stenotomum, assembly GCF_019186545.1. Taxonomy (NCBI): domain Eukaryota; kingdom Viridiplantae; phylum Streptophyta; class Magnoliopsida; order Solanales; family Solanaceae; genus Solanum; species Solanum stenotomum. Next base: position 34,286,177 of record NC_064292.1, read on the forward strand.
CAGTTGTGGTTACCATCAGCTCAGATTCAGAGATAGTGACATTCTGAAAATAGCGTTTAGAACTCGATATGGTCATTATGAATTTGTAGTTATGTCATTTGGACTAACCAATGCTCCTGCAACTTTCATGGATTTAATGAACATGGTGTTCAAGCAGTATTTGGACTTGTTCGTTATCATCTTTATTGATGATATCCTCATTTACTCAAGGAATGAGGAAGAACATGCGACTCATTTGAGGGTTGTCCTGCAAACTCTCAAAGATCGCCAGTTATTCGCTAAGTTTAGCAAATGTGAGTTTTGGTTACAATCAATTGCCTTCTTTGGTCATATAATGTCTAGCAAAGGGATCCGAGTTTATTCTTAGAAAATAGAGGCAATGAAGCAATGGACCAGACCTACCTCTCCTACAGATATCAGAAGTTTCTTGGGTCTAGCTAGTTATTACTGAAAGTCCTGGAAGGATTTTCATCCATAGCTTCTCCGTTGACTAAGTTGACTCAGAAAAAGATTAAGTTTCAGTGGTCAGATGAGTGTGAGAAGAGCCTCTCAGAACTGAAAACTATGTTGACTACAACTCCTGTTTTGACTCTACCAGAGGGTTCAGATGGTTATGTGATGTAATATGATGCATACAAAGTCAGCCTAGGTTGTGTGTTTATGCAGCGAGGTAAGGTTATAGCTTATGCTTCTAGATATCTTAAGGTGCATGAGAAAACCTATCTTATTTATGACCTCAATTTTGCAGTCGTGGTATTTTCCCTAAATATTTGGAGACATTACTTGTACGGTGTTCACGTAGATGTGTTCACAGACCATAAGAGTCTTCAGTATGTGCTCACCCAGAAAGAGTTGAATCTTCGCCAGAGGAGATGACTTGAATTCCTCAAGGACTATGATATGAATGTTATTTACCATCCTACTAAGGCCAATGTAAAAGCTGATGCTCTTAGCAGACTATTTATGGGTAGTGTAGCACATCTTGAAGAAGAAAGGAAGGAATTAGCAAAGGATGTTCACCGGCTTGCTCGCTTTAGGAGTTTGCCTTATGAACATATCAGATGATGGTTTGACAGTTCAGAATGGGTCAGAATCGTCATTGGTAATGGAGGTTAAGGAAAAATAAGATAGTGATCCTATATTGCATCAACTGAAGGGTGCAGTTCATCAGCAGAAAGTTGATGTTTTCTCCCAAGCGCGAGATGGTGTGCTTCGCTACCAGGGTCATTTATGTGCTCCTAAGGTGGGTAAGTTGAGATAGTAGATCCTTACAGAAGCCCATAACTCCAGGTATTCTATTCATCCAGGTGCCACTAAGATGTACCATGTTCTGTGGGAAGTCTTTTGGTGGAATGGCATGCAAAGGGATATAGCAAATTTTGTGGCTAAGTGCCCTAATTGTCAGCAGGTGAAGGTATAACATCAGAAACTAAGAGGTACGACTCAAGAGATTAACATTCCTAGATGGAAGTGGGAAGTCATAAACATGGATTTCATTAAGGGTTTACCTCGTACTCACAGACAACATGACTCCATTTGGGTGATAGTAGACAGAGTTACTAAGTCTCCTCATTTCCTGGCTTTTAAGACTACAAATTCGGCGGAGGACTATGCCAAGCTTTACATTAGTGAGATAGTCAGGTTGCATGGGGTTCCTTTGTCTATCATCTCAGATAGAGGTCCTTAGTTAACCTCTTATTTCTGGAAGTCATTTTAGAAAGGTCTTGGTACTCAGGTTAATCTCAGCACAACATTTCATCCACAGATGGACGGTCAGGCAGAGCGTACCATTAAGACATTAGAGGACATGTTAAGAGCTTACGTGATCGACTTTAAGGCAGCTAGGATGATTACCTTCATCTGATGGAGTTCGCCTACAATAATGACTACCATTCCAGTATCCAAATGGCCCCTTATGAGGTATTATATGGGCGTAGGTGCAGATCTCCAGTTGGTTGGTTTGAAGTAGGTGAAGCAACCTAGATAGGGCCAAATTGGATTCATGATGCTATGGAAAAGTTCAGCTCAGCAGAGATAGACTTAAGACAACCCAGATCTACCAGAAGTCTTATGTAGATGTAAGGAGAAGGGACTTAGTATTTGAGATTCGTGATTGGATTTTCCTGAAGGTATCACCTATGAAGGGGGTGATGAGATTTGGCAAGAAAGGGAAGCTCAGTCTTAGATATGTAGGCCCTTACATGATCTTGAAACGGGTGTGTAAAGTGGCCTATTAGTTAGAGTTGCCAGCAGAACAAGCAGTATTCCATCCATTCTTTCACATTTCCTTGTTGAAGAAGTGTGTGGGTGATCTAGCATCTATAGTACCATTAGAAAATGTGGTTGTGAAGGATAGTCTCACTTATGGAGAGGTGCAAGTTGAAATTCTTGATCGTAAGGTTCAAAGGTTGAGAAACAAAGAAGTCGCTTCAGTTAAGATGTTGTGGAGGAGTAAGTCTGTAGAGGGAGCTACTTGGGAACTAGAAGCAACCATGAAGGCCAAGTATCCTGATCTCTTTCCTTCTGATGCCATTCCAGCTTGAGGTAATAGTTCCTCTCTAGTCTTTTAGTTACTCTTGCGCAAATTCAGCCTTAGTATCATGTTCCTATAGTTATACTTGCATTTCAGCGTATTTGCATGTTCTTAGAACTTAGTTCAGTCAGATTTCAATTTCCATTACTTAGTGGTAGGGTTTGCAGCTCTTTCCCTCTATACCTAGCTAGTTTAGTCCTCATTTGAGGATAGATGTTCCCAAGGAGGAGACAATGTAACACCCTAGATTCAGAAATGACAAAATTGTAGATTTCCAGAAGTGCAGGTGCCATCGACGAAGGCCACCTACGGACAGTAGGTAGACCCACGGCCCATAGGTTGACCCACAGACCGTAGGTGGGGTCTGTGGTTCGCCACCTACAACTCCCTCCCCAGACCCCAGAGGAAATTCAGCTAAGTCCAGAACCACGCCAGGACCTACGGATTGTAGGTGCGACTACGGTCCATGGTCCAGGTACGTGGTTCGAGCCCTAGATTTCTGTCCTCTGAAACCAAACGACGCCCTTCCAAGATGGACCGTCAGTTGTCCATGGTCCGTCGGTCAGGGGCCGTCGGTGGCTTCGGCAGATTTTACGTCAGGGGTCTTTTGGTCTTTCCCCTAAGCGTTGGACACCTAAACTACATCGTTTAACCCCTAAACTACGTAGTTTTGGTCCGTTTAAGCTTAGTAACATAATCAGATCCTACCCTAATCGATTATTCTCAAAAAACCTATTGAAACTTAGCACAACGGAAGAGAAAGCGTCGACCAAACCCTCTCCAAGAACGCAACAAGTTTTCCTCAGTTCTAGCCCCAAAATCGAAAGATTTATCTGTGGAATTTGTCACCAGGTATGTGGGATTTCACTAGTGGGTTCCTTTCACCCATTAGGTCCCTAGGATTCAGTCAGATTCTTGATTCCCTTTATATTTTTTAGACCTAGGGTTACTAGAACTTCAAAAATTTGTGATGATTTAGCTATTATAGTGTTCTTAATCTGATTATCATGTATTCATAACACTTTTGCATAGATTCTTGCATGAAACTCAGAACCCTAGTTGTGTAGTTCTTTTAGTTCAAGAATTACACTAGCTAGGATAGATAAATAGACATACATGCCTTAGTTTTCAAATGTTTCATTATAGTACTTTAATGTTGCATTTTCAGTTAGCATGTCAGAATATTGAGCTATCCAATATATTTCAGTTATGTTGTATAGTACACATCTCTAGTTTGGAATAGGCTTAATACCGAGCTAGACTAGAGTCAGTCACCCTCATAGTCCCAAAACTACGTGCCCCCATAGGTTTGTAAGTCCTCTTTGTGGGCATTAGATTTTAGTTATCACTCCAGTCATGCCTCTATATCCCCGACAAGGTATATTGGGTCCTCTCGATGGGGCGTATACATCGGACTCCACATTTAGCTAACTTGGTTTTATGTCAGTTAATAGTAGCTCCCAAAGTCAGATTCTAGTGCATTGACCAGGTTACTAGTTACATTTCAGTATTCAGTTTCAACATGTTATATACTTGGTCATTGCATTCACCTTAGTTTATTTTAAGTATATCTCAGCATCTTTATCATGTTCAGATTATATCATTGATCAGTAAGCTTTGTTCGGTTATATGTTTGTTCAACTTTATCCTATTATGCATGCTCAACACCTTTCAAGTACTAACGCATACTCTGCACTACATCTTTTCGTGATGTAGGTTCAGGTCCTCAGCGTTCAGATCACATTTAGATCGGTTCTCGATCCATATTCAGTAGTATCATTGATGAGTCCTCATTCTTCGAGGACGATAGACATGTTTCTTTATTATTCAGTCTTTCATTTGAGTTTCAGTTTTGCTAGAGTTAGCTGGGGGCATGTTCCATCATCTATAGTCAGTTAGAGGCTTTTATTCAGACATAGTTAGATTTAGTTTTTGTTTTGAGTTTGATCTTCTAGTTGTTATTAAACTCACAGTCTTTTATATTCAGATAGTATTGGGTATTCCCCAATTCAATTTACATCATGTTTTATGCTTTTGCACAATAGTTCTTATTTCAGTTTATCTTAGTATGCTTATGATATGCCAACTCAGGTTTAGCTTGGGGTCACTCATGATCATAAGTCTCGTGTTTACGTCCTAGGGGTAGCCTCGGGGCGTGACACCTTTATACCCCTCGCTAGGTATATTAGGTCCTCTCGATGGGGCATATACATCGAACTCCACATTTAGCTTAGGTGGTTTTATGTTGATTAATAGTAGCTCCCACAGTCAGATTCTAATGGTTGGCCTCATGCAACTCCCTCTCCAGACCCAAAGGAAATTCAACCAAGTCCAGAACCACGCCAGGACCTACGGACCGTAGGTGGGACCACGGTCCATGGTCCTGGTCCGTAGTTCGGGCCCCAAATTTCTGTCCTCTGAAACCAAACAACGCCTTGCCATAACGGACCGTTTGTCATACTACGGTCCATCATTTTAGGGTCGTTGGTGGCTTCGGCATATTTTAAGTCAGGGGTCTTTTGGATTTTCCCCTATGCGTTGGACACCTAAACTATGTTGTTTAACCCGTAAGCTACGTGGTTTTTTGTCAGTTTAAGCCTAGTAACTTAATCAGATCCTACCCTAATAGATTATTCTCAAAAACATCAATTGAAACTTAGCATAAAGGAAGAGAACGCATTCACCAAACCCTCTCTAAGAATGCAATAAGTTTTCCTCAATTCCTGCCCCGAAATAGAAAGATTTCTCCATGGAATTCGTCACCAGGTATGTGGGATTTCACTAATGGGTTTCTTTCACCCATTAGGTCCCTAGAATTTTGTCAGATTCTTGATTCCCTTCATATTGTTTAGACCTAGGGTTTCTTGAACTTCAAAAATTTGTGATGATTTAGCTGCTATAGTGTTCTTAATCAGATTATCATGTATTTATAACACTTTTAAGTAGGTTCTTGCATGAAACTCAGAACCCTAGTTGTGTAGTTCTTTTAGTTCATGAATTACACTAGCTAGGATAGATAAACAAACATTCATGCCTCAATTTTCAAATGTCTCATTTTCACTACTTTAATGTTGCATTTTCAGTTAGCATGTCAGAATATTGAGCTATCCAGTATATTTTAGTTATGTTGTATTGTACATATTTCTAGTTGGGAGTAGGTTTAATACCGAGCTGGATTAGGGTTACTCACCCTCATAGTCCCAGAACTACGTGCCCCCGTAGGTTTGTAAGTCCCCTCCGTTGGCATTAAATTTTGGTGATTACGCCAGTCATGCCTTGTAACATCTTGAAACTAGAAAGAACTAGAAGGAAGTTTAAAATCTGGAAATAGTTACTTTTGGAAAGAATGAGGAAATCTGGAATTTTTTTTAAGTAAGTTAAAGTGAGTTTTGGTCACCTTCAAATGGTCGTAACCCCTAGATCAGAATGATTTAGGTGTCATTCCAGATATGATTGGAAATCCCTTGGAATGATCTTTCCAATGCCGCCAAGTTTGCACGATTCCGAGTTCGTATGAGTGAGTTATGCCCGTTGGAAGCTGGGTTGTTAGATTAAGGAAATGTCCAATACGAAATTTTAAGGGGTATTTTAGTCTTTTCATTGCCCTATTATTTTAATCCCTTTTTAGGAGTTTAATATGGGACAAATCTAATTATAGTCAGTTTTAGAATTTAGGATTTCACGCTAGGGCTAAGGAGAAGAGAAAAGAAGAAAGGGAAAAGGGCAAATTCATCAAGATCGATCAAGAAAGTTGGTGCTTTGCCTAGGATTTACTTCTATCAGGTATGTGAGATCACATAACGTTGGGTTAGTTCACCCACGCGCCAACCATAATTCAATTCAGCAAATTTAAGTCTTTGAAAGTTTAGAAATTTAGTTCTTGATGAACATTGTTGATGGTTTCGTTTGAATTCTTATGGGTTGTGTTGTTGAAAGTTTCTTGCTATTTGATTCATGTTTCCGAGTGTAATTCAAGTTTGAATCTATCATATATTGAGGCAATAAATGATTCTAAGTATTTGGAGAAATAACTAATTGAAATTAGAGGGTTTAGAGTTGAAGAATGAAGAAGAAAATTTGGGATTTTCCAGGGGATAAAGGTGGGGTGTCGCGCAAGCCAGTGCCCCCCAAAAGGATCTCTAAATTATCATCCATGGGGCGTCGCCAAACATCGTGCCCCAGACCAGATTCTGAATATTGAGGGCTGGCGCCCTGCGTCTCTCAGAACGCCAAGAACGCCAGTTCTCCCCATTCGTTCCCCACCCTTTCGTACTTGTTCCTTAGCAATGTACCTATATTTTCTACTTTATTCCAACACTCTAAAGAACATCTAAACATCATGAAATCATCCATAAGCATGAGATCATGAACCTTGAATCCATAATCCAATTCAAGAGAAGTAAGAGTCAAGGCAAGAGAAGTTCTTAGAGTTTTCCAAAAGTCTTTCGCAAGCGTTTTAACTTTGTTTTAAGACTTAAGTTATGAGTTCAGTAAAGAATAAAGTTGAAGTTCATTTCTTCATAAGTATATGGGGATTAAGTATTCCCAAAGATATTCAAAATGTTTTCACATTTAAATAAGAACGGAAATTGAGATTTCCAAAGAGCCTTCGGGCTAATTTTCAGAAAAAATAATCGTTTTCTAAATGAAGCAAGAGGGGAAACTTTGATTTCAAATATATCCTTTGAGCTAAGTTTTTGAGCACTAATCTCAAATCACAGAAGAAGTATGTCTTTTAAAACATAAGAGCTAGTATATTTTGGGAGTAGTATTGAGCACCGAATTGGTGGCGAGCATGAGTTTTGATAACTCACGTCTCCATAAAACCATGTAGCCACCATGGGTAGAAAAGGGTCATACTTTTTAGATTAACCCTTTTCACAATAGACTAGTGGATCCACTTAGTTGTTCAGGTCCTATACCTTTTGCCGAGTGTAGGATGCGCTGACAGAGTGAGGTAGATCGTTGTATCATCACTATAGCTCTTATGTGATGGTTGTCGGTTAGTGAAACTCCCATATATGTTATTGTATTTTTGTATACATTGGTTTATTGTATTCCTACATACATTTCAGAGTTATGTTGTATGCTTGTGTATACACAGAGTTGACATCATGTTTTAAACAACTCTTCTTTATATTGCACTTGTTTTAAACTACTTTATATTGAAATGAGTTTAGTTAAGTATTAATGAGTTGAGAAGAGCCAAGGTAAGTGTTTCTTTCAGAATCTCTTTCAAGCCTATGTTGTTTTAGCATTCCAAATCGCATATTCGTACATTCAATGTACTGATGCCAGTTGTCCTGCATCGTCTTATGATATAGACACAAGTAACTAGGATCAGCATTCCCGTGCACTGTTGATCTAGTGAGAAGTTCAGAGTTAGTCGGTGAGCCTCCTTGCATTCCGGAGGATCTATTTTCATTGCTTTCTATTTAGTTCATTAGGATATAGTGGGCTTTGTCCCAACATCCATCTCAGTTGTTTTAGAGGCTTCATAAGTAGTCAGATGTTAGTCCTTTGAGTCTTTTCATTATCATTTCTTATTATTAAGACTTGGGTTGCCACTTTTGGCCAAGTTGAATGATTAACCTTTAAACATTCTCAGTTATTTTATTATTCAGTTCAGTTAAGTGTTATTGATCATTATAAGTATGAATATTGTCTTCCGCTGAGTTAAGTAAGCTAGGACAAGGGTTCTCTTCGGGCCAGCAGTGGTCTTCGATTGCTAGTCCTGCCCAGGGTGTAGGCTCGGAGCGTGACATGCCTCTATACCACCGACAAGGTATATTGGGTCCTCTCGATTGGGCATTTACATCGGATTCCACGTTTAGCTCACGTGATTTTATGTCGGTTAATAATAGCTCCCACAGTTAGATTCTGGTGTTGTCATTGCATTCAGTTTAGTTCATTTTCAGTATATCTCAGTCTCTTTATCATGTTCATATTATATCATTGCTCAGTATCCTTTGTTCAGTTATATGTTTGTTCAGCTTTATCCTATCCTGCATGCTTAGTACCTTTCAAGTACTGATGCATACTCTGTGCTACATCATTCGTGATGTAGGTTTAGGTCCTCAGCGTTCAGATCATGTGTAGATCGGTTCTCGATCCATGTTCGGCAGTATCATTGGTGAGTCCTCATTCTTCGAGGATGGTAGACATGTTTCTTTATTATTCAGTCTTTCATTTCAGTTTCAGTTTTGCTAGAGTAAGCTGGGGGAATGTCCCAGCATCTCTAGTTTAGAGGCTTTTATTCAGACATAGTTATATTCAGTTTTGGTTTTGAGTTTGATCTTCTAGTTTTTATTAAACTCACCGTCTTTTATATTCAGACAGTATTAGGTATTCCCCATTTCACTTTACATCATGTTTTAAGCTTCCGCACAGTACTTCTTATTTCAGTTTATCTTACTATGCTATGATATGCTAGCTCAGGGTTTGCTTGGGCTCACTTGTGATCCTAGGTCATATGTTTACGTCCTGGGGGTAGCCTCGGGGCTTGACAAATCTCATATCTCAACTTCTAAAATGTTGGTACTAGCAACGCCTTAATAAGTAAGTCTGCAAAATCATCACTTGAACAGATCTATTGAACTTCTATGTCACCATTTTGTTAAAGATCACGTATGAAGAAGAACTTTGGTGAAATGTATTTTCTCCAGTCTCCTTAATGTATCCTACCTTCAATCGAGTTATACATGGAACATTATCTTCATACATGGTGGCTGGAATATCCTATTTCAAGGAATAATGACATAGTTTATGGTATCTGCATAATCAATAATATGTATGTGGCCTTATTCCTTTCCGATCGCACTCAAAGTTGTCACAGAATGGGATTAGGATTTGCATCAATCAACTATAGTATAACCAATGATGCCGATCACCCCTAAAATGGTTTGAAGTCCTTGACTGAGGTCGTTGCATTACACAAAGCCTCCTAGCGATACCATGGTAGTAAGGCCATGAAGATCTTCACTTGGTCACCACCTCCTTTGTTGCAGGTGAGAAAGGGCCTTTTCAATTTATTCGTCCTCAGGGACTCTTCCGTGCACTCATTGCACTAGTACATGATATTTTTCAATTATTTTCATGAGATCAGAATTGATCTTTATTTATGTTAAGAAATATCACAACCATTGTGGTACTTAATGAAATTGCTTTAAAACCTTTTAAATCCTCCAAGGATATTCATATAACTTTTATCGTCTAGCATTACAACCCCACTTACCCCCTCCCAGAAGGAATGAGTATTACATAAATTGGGACGAAAGAGTACATATTACCAATAGTGATTGACGAAATACAATACAATGCCTAATCGGCCCTGGTGGAAAACTGACTACTAAAATGAGCAAATGTTTGAAACGAAGTAGTCCATTTTCATGACAGACCGAATTAGTTAATCAAAATATAGTAGATACAATGCACTGAAAAGTCTACGGTAGGTAGACAAAGTTAGGTGATGTTGATTATTGAAGCATAAGAAGCAATAAAGAGAAAGAACAAGGAAAAAAGAGCTGCCATATTGGTTGAAGTTGCATCACTGGAACCTCCTTGTGATGCAGATCCACGTCCTGTCATAGTTGAAGACATAATATACTAAAGAACTTTCTGTTAACGAGTTTTATGTGGAGATTTTAGAGTGAATATTCTTCTCTTACCGTTGCAGCGGCTAGCAGGTGGAGTCTGAACTTTGCAAGCGGTAGTGAGGGCCGATGCCTGAGTCTAGTTAATGTTAAGTCCTATGTCGGAGTCACCCCCATTGAGAACCTGCCACAAGCACTCTGGATTTTCATCAACCACCGTGCAAAGTTGCGTGCAACAACTTGAGAATTGTGGCGAGGATCTGTCTGCATAGTAGTTCATGCAAGATAACATGCTGACCAACACGTTTGTGCATTCATTTATTTCTTGAGCAATTACTCCAGCCCATGATCACCGCGAATACAATCAAGGTAAGAGTCATTGCGTACCTCTGATCAGCCATCTTTTTGTAAAACTCAATACCAGTGATTGTCATGATTTCATGACATGACAATCATTCATTACACAAATTCAAGCATTTCATCTATTGCCAGAGTGTGACAGGCCTAATTCCATCCACCATAAGAGAATATATGTCACGACCCAAGGGTACCCCCTAGATGTAACATGGTGTATAGAACCCCGAAGGACTCCATACAAGCCACTTAGCTCTCATAACATAAGAAATAGAACATTAAAGCATAAAACAATCATTTTAAGTCCAAAACATTTTATAAAACGAAAAGCGAAAGTCTAAACTCATGCCTCATCATAGCCATCTATTAAAATCGAATGAATTTTGGCCTAGAACATACATCATGTCTAAAAAGGAAATACAAGAAAGAAACTAAAACAATAAACTCCATACTCGAACCATGAGGACTCACCAAGCTCGGGAAGAATCAAAGTCCAAACTCTAGCCACTAAAATGGGAACCCTGTCTGTCAGACCCTACAGTTGGGAAAAATATAGGCAAGGGTATGTGTTAGTACAAAAATGCACCAAGTATGATTGCCATGCTTATAAACATTTAAAACATGCAAAATGGGACATTTCATTTCATAACATGCAATTGGCGAAACTAAAACATCATATGAAAGAGTTATAAAACATAAGTCATAAATCATGGTCAATGCAAGCTAACATCACCTTTAAACCTTTGAAAATATGTGAAATACTCCTTGACGTAACCTTAGTTCACTTTTAGCCTTGTTGTGGGAATTATCCTTAAGCGACATAGAGACCATGTGAGCTATAACATGATCACCCGGTGTCTTCCACACCGAAAAGGGTTGTTATACTTGCCTAAGGTAGAACCATGAACTTCTAGCTTAAGTGGATCCACTAGCTAATCAACCAATGGGGGCACATAGTTATGGCATAAGGGGTTTCTACTAGAAACCCGACCTCTACTAGCGGGAGGCTTCCATTTCATGAGACTTCTTCTAGAAACCTGACCTCTACTAATGGTAGAGCTTCCATCTTAATGTCAATATCCACTCGGTGCTAAGCATAAATCCCACGAAATATTATTTTCTTACTTATTCTCATTATCCATGGAAAGGCATGTAATTTCGCCAATCCAAGCTAGTTCATTAGTATAGTTCTTATTCACTGATTCAATTATGTGAGAATAGCCATGGTGATTGAAGAAAACCCTAACTTAAGTGGGGAATTCTACCTTTTGAAATAGAGGAATTTGGGAACTCCATGGATAGAACGAATCCATGGATGAAAACTATCATACCTCAAGTCACATTTCTAGCCTTCAATGGAGAAATTGGATCCTTAGCTTAAAACCCTGGGTAAATCCTTCTTCTTCTTCTTGAAGTTTCTAGAGAGAGAATATTTGGAGAGGTTTTGATCTTGTTTTGGGAATTTGGAAGAATGAAGTAAATGGTTCTAATTTGGGGTTAAAAAGACTTATATAGGGGTACTAAACGTAGTCAAAACGACATAGTATAGGAACTAATTAATTAGGAAAAGACCCAACCGGCCCTAAATATAACTACCAGTAGTGACCCACTGAATCCTCATCGACGGACCGCGGATGGACCTACGGTCCGTCCTGTCAACCATCACTAACTATAGAGATTTTTAGGCCATCAACAAACCCTTAGACCACGGACCGTCGATCGACCTACAGCCCGTAGGTCTAGTAGTCATTCATGGCCTTGAAAAATCTGAGGATGGTCAATCCACAGGCTCCACCTACGGACCGTCAGTGGTCCTCGTGGATGGCACCTGTCAGTTCTGAATTTCGGCTCCTTACCCTTATTCGGATACGTGTGTTACAATATCTACCCCTGGGGATCATTCATCCTCGAATGAGATGTAAAATGGTTCTAAAAGAGTAGGAGAGGAACTAATCAACCCAAGCTAACAATGAAATACATGTAACCAAGAAGGAACTATCGACTACAAGCTAGGACATTCTCAAAACATCATAAAAGGGTGAATCTAACTCTAAAATCCCATCATGCATACAATTTCATCAAAATGCTCAAAGTCATGAAGGAAACACCAACTCCAAGATAAACATACTCAATGCATCTTATGGAAGTACGAACTACATCTATTAATCCAAAATGCATGAAATTTTCAAAATTTTCTCATGTTTAAGGAGGAACTACCTTCTCCAAGCTAAAGTCATGCTCAACACAATCTCATGGAGGTCATATGCAATTTACTCTCAAAAAGCATATCTAAAGCATATTCATCAATTCAACTCATGAAGTCTATACGCAACTCATACTCAATGTTCAATCAACATGAGGAAAATCAAACAATTGACTCATTTTCTCAAAACATAACTTTTAATGAACATGCATAACATAAGGAAAGCATGAAAAATACATAAACATACATGACTCCCAAAAAAAGGAATAAACTATGAGGAAATCATTACCTCAAGCTAGAGTAGGAGTAGAAGGAAAAAGATGAGGATATCAGGACATCATATCGGCCGCGGCCTCCCAAGTAGTACCCTCAACTAAATGATTCCTCCATAACACTTTTACGGAAGCAACTTCCTTGTTTCTCAACTTCTTGACTTGCCAGTCTAAAATCACAAGTGGAACTTCCTCATAAGGAAGACTCTCAT